>NW_009720675.1:0-278 GCF_000703405.1 Apaloderma vittatum
GCGTTGGTGGGGATGAGGACGGCTTGGCGTGGTCCCCACCGAGTGGGTTAAACCCCCTGCGGTACGCAAGGAGCCCAGCACCCTCTCAGGGAGGGACTTACAGAGCAACAGCCCAAAATATGTCTATAATTTCCTGTTTCAAAAAGGATCATTTTTATTTAAATTAGGACCAGAAACATTCCAGGGAGCTTAGTGGGGCCTGAGGGAGAACCAGACCTCTCTGTACGCCAGCACCTCACACGGCCCTGCTGGGTGAGAGACCCCCGGCTGTACCCAGC
>NW_009720675.1:798-1032 GCF_000703405.1 Apaloderma vittatum
CACGCAGCATAGCTCTCCCCCCGGTGCAGGTAACCTGCTCCGCAGGCACAGGCACTCTCTTCTCCTTAAGGAAGGCTTAAAAACACCTTAAACAAGCCCAGTTCCAAGCTAACCCTACATCACGCTGCGGCACCCCTCTGCCACTGTGCAGGAGGTCCAGCCCTGCAGGCTCTCAGCATTTGGGGGGCCTCTGCCAGGATGGCGGCCAGCCGGGGAGCCGGTTAGCCTGCGGCA
>NW_009720675.1:1154-1527 GCF_000703405.1 Apaloderma vittatum
GCTGCCCTCTCCGGCCCTCAGGAAGGGATCTGCTGTGGGCAGCGGAGCAGGCAACCCCTCGTGCAGAGCAGCGCTCCGGATCTTCCAGCAGCAAGGAGCAAAGCTCCTTTCCCTGCAGGACCATGCTGCCTCAGTGACTGGATAGGGACAGACTTCCCACAGGTGACACAGAGCTGGGCTCTCCTGGAGCCCCTCTGGCAGCAGGAAGCCCAAACATTTTGGGGTGAAAACCCCATCAGTGCCAGTTTGCAAGCCCTGATGCAAACTCCCCCTTTGCAGCCGCTCTGCTGTCACAGGGCACAGTCGGGCATCACCTCTGATTCCAGCTACAGCCTCCCGCTCCTCCCCGCGCATCGCTCCCAGCCGGAGCGGC
>NW_009720676.1:0-218 GCF_000703405.1 Apaloderma vittatum
TTTCCTCCTGCTTTACACCAGTCCCTTGCATTGGAAACCCCTCCTTCTGGCAGTCATAAATATGCGTATTTAAAAAATAATAATAAAAAAAAAAATTAATAGTAATGCTTTCTTTAAAAACAGTTTGGTTTGACCACATTTTCTTCCATCGTAAAAAAATAATACTTCAAAAAAAAAAAAACAAACCCCAGAGCAGCACGGGCCACGCTTCACATTCG
>NW_009720677.1:0-4567 GCF_000703405.1 Apaloderma vittatum
CCTCCGCGCGCCGGCCATGTCCAATGCTTTTAAAGCGTGACCTTCGCGCGGGGCGGATGCAGCCGTCACGCCAACGAGGTGACTCAAAGGCAGAGCGGGGGGCCTTGGAAAGGGGAGGAGGGGACGCACACACACACTCGCAGACACACACAGACACACGGCCGGGGGCAGCTGCAGGCAGAGCCACCGCTTGCGACCGAGCAACTTTGGCATCGCCGTTCCCGCAGCCGTGCGTGCACACAAAAGAGCCGGGCGTACCTGCCTGCGCGGCGGCGGGGAAGCGAGTGGCCCAATTACCGCCTGGCCGTTTCCATAGCTTCGCGGCGCAGCAGCGCTTGCCTCTCCCGAGGCCATCGGAGCAGGACCCAGAGTCTTATCAGCCATCATCCTGCAAAAAAACACAGCTCTGCTCCCCGGGCCCTACCTGCCGACGGCTGGTCTCGCTAGCAACGCTGGATAATATCTTTTCCCACCAGTGCCGTGCAATGATTTCTTCCCTCTGTAATTTTGTCTTGCTTCCAAAGCCGCTTGCATAACCGGTGCCGAGGAAGCAGGGCACAAGGCAGGAACGCTACGAGAGTTCCCTGGGGCAGCGGATGGGGCAAGAGGCTGTCCCAGCCTGAAGGACACTCTGAGCAGTTCTGGTGCTCTGGTCCTGCCTAAGGAAGAGCAATAGGAGCCCTCTGAAAAGACTAATGGGTCTCCCTGGCCAAACCCCACCTTGGGGAAGGGAGGCAGTCCTGCAGCCCACAAAGCTGAGCCGGGAGGATGGGGAGAGGAAGGACAGAGTCTTCCACCAGTGGGTCAGATCCTGCCTGGTTGAGAGTCTCTGTGGAGCTCAGAACCAGAGCCTGACTCGGTGAGAGCCCCTAGGGAGCTCAGAACTGCCAAGACAGGCACAGAAATTAAGTTGAAAAAGCTTCTGCAGAGGGACATGGGATGTTTGTGGCCTCCCAAGGTGGTGAACTTGCTCGGAGTCCTACTTGCTTGCAGGCTGCCTCAGCAGGGAGCAGGAGAACCAGGCATGCAAAGGCATGGGGCATCTCCACTGGGACCTGGGCCACGGTGGAGATGCACATTCTGGGTGGGACAATATGAGGTATCATGAAATGCATATTCGAACATGATTCCAGTGAGGGTCCTACATCCTTCTCCACCTCACCCAGAGTCACATCCAGTGCTGCAAGTTGATAATTGACCCTGCCTGTACTTCTCAGCTCCAAAACTGGATCTGCAGGCAAAGCCAGCAAAATAAATGATTTGACACAAGCAAATCAAGCCCCACCCTGGCCAGCTGTCCCGTCAACCATTGCCCACCAAGTCGGTAGCAGCACACAAAATAAAGATTGCTTAATGCTCTGTATTCTCTGTGTGATTATGTAGGAAGAGCAGGTCCCACCATGGAACCGGCCACTGCTTCCCGGCTAGGCAGCCAGGCTGGAATTGTTCACACTAATAGTTTATCCACCAATATCTCTAGTTTCAGAAAGAGTATAATTATTTGCGAATTTGAGCTCCATTTGAAAGGACAAGGAGCATCTGTTACCTTGGAATAAGCAAAGCATTTCTTTCCGACTTCTGTGGTTTTAGCGGAACTTGCAACTTTTCACTTGTATTTCATCTAGAAATGTAGTTAATATCAGTAGTGAATAAAACCAAGTGCCTCCTCCAGTTCAAACTTTTTTTTTCAGACAGAAGATCTAGAATAGTTAATTTTGGGTTGACCCAAAGTAGTTTCTTTCCCGTTTTTTTGATTTAACAGCCAAAACAATACGACCCCTCTTACTTTCCACAGCCCAAGTACACTTTTCGCCACAAGTCAACTGCCTGCTTGAAATTTTCCATGCTTCGCGGCTGAGTCAGACTACGTTTTTCTCTCCAAAATTTAAGCAAAAACTCATTTCTGAGAAGGCAGTTTGCCCACCAAAGAGCACCACGAAGCTTTCCTGCTGCCTCGCCTGAAATCAGGAGTGAGATGGCTGCGCTGAGCTTGGACGGGGCTGCTCCATTTCCCGAGGAGCTGCACACACATTCGGGTGAATTATCAGCCTCTGGAAATGCTTGTTTGCAGATTAGTTTTGCAGGCTGCCAACACCACAGAATATGCTCAGTCTCTGGCAAAAGGGGCTCCTCCAGCTGAGCAGGCTGCAGGGAGCAGAGGGACAAGCCGAAGGTCTGAGTATCCCGGTGCCCGGCCACCAGTGGCTGGGGAAGGCACATGAGCAGGTACGAGATGCTCCTAGCCCTGGGGGTGCATGGCTTAAGGACTTTGCAAGATGGAGTCAGGATGTTGGTGTTTTCTCTTCGTTCTTGCTTTTCTTCTTTGCCCTAATCTCTCCCTGGCAGGTGCAGAACAGCTCAAAGCCTAGAGCTAACTCACCTACTTCACATCTAGCCGCTGAAAAAACCCATCCTGGCTCCCTCCTCGGGGCAAACGGAGGTTGCGATGGCCCTTCGTACTTGGGCAGCTTCCTCCAGGACCTTCTGCCATCGGAAGTTCATTTCCCAGCAGAGCTCAACAAGCAGACGGAGGAAACAGGGGCTACCCAGTGAAGGCAAGCAATGGCCCACTGGGACGAAGCCAACAGGACCACAGGACAAGGCTGACAAGATCAAGAGTTTGCCACGTTTGCCATGGGAGAGATGGCCACAGCATTTTCTGAGCTACATCCTCGAATCATCCTGTGCACCTGGGGCCAGCACCTGCTCAGAAGCATCCCGGGTGCAGGCAAGGCTTGCCAGCCCTACCGAGTGACGTGCCAGCCCTGGGCCTGCCCTTCAGGAGAGGTTCAGAGGGCAAGCCTCAGGGCAAGAGACCTCTCCAACTCCCTGCAGCCTCTTCTGGTCTCGCAGCTGTCTCATATGAAGCAGCAAAGGCACGTCTGCCCCTGCCTGGGCCAGCAGCACTCACCAAGCCGAGGTGGGACAGGCTGTGATCTGATTCTTCTTTAGAGGGAGGATCAAAAAGGCTCCCAGACAGCAAACAGAATAACCAAGTTTGTGCTGAGTGTCAGCTCAGCTCTGCTGGGCTCAGACACAACTCAGGACAACTGGCAAACTCCTCTGAGACAGCCCGAGCAGCAGAGACATGGCAAGTCAGGTCCGTTTCCCTCTTTACCCTGCCCTCCTGGAGCTCTGCCACCTCCGAAGAAGGGAAAAGATGCCAAAAAAATACGACTGGAATATGAATATGATGTTCAGACTGCGGCAGCGGCTGTAACCCAGCTTGAACTCTCCTGCCACAGAGGTCCGTCTCTCCAGCCCCAGCCCTCAACCACCAGCCGCTTGGCAAATCTCCTCCAGTTGCTGCCTGCACCCCGCTCCCCTGCCTGCAGAGCTCTCCCACCACCCTCGGCATCCCTGTAGCACCGCAGAGGTTGCTGGCAGATGTCAAAGGAGAGGGAGTAGCCCACGCCGTGGTCATGCCTGGGAGCAGTCCAGGCCGTTGGGTTGGGTCTTGTCCCGTATCCATGACGAGATGCGCAGGGTGCAGCAGCCACACACGTCACAACAGAGAGCAGGGCCAGGGGTGCAGATGTGAGGAATCCATCAGCTTCAAGGGCAGGGGGGTGCACTCCCAGGGCTGTGTCTGGGGGCAGCCCAGCTTGCCTCCAGCCCCAGGAAAGGCTCAGTCAAGGCTGCCATGTGCCATGTTCAGAGGAAGAAGGACCACCTCACACTTGGCTCCCCTTGCACGAGCATTGCCACACTGCACTTAACCTGCCCTGGCACTGCAGACCCCGGCTGAAGTTTCCTTTGGTGTCAACATACCAGAGCAGCAATCTGGGATGAGACAGAAGAGCTGCATCAAGCCTGTGGCATCCATGGACCAAGACCAGAGTCCCTGGCATGTGGCATCCATGTGCAGCACCCATGTGTGAGCCAGACCTTGCTTGTAGGGGCTGTATCCATCCCAGTCACATTTTTTTGGGCATCTTTCCCCTCTTTGGAGGTGACTGGCCTGAGACACAGTCACGGCCAGAAGAATGCTCCGCCGTGCAGTGGGCAGGAGGGGTGTTGCCCGCATCTAGATGGTGCCTGTTCTTGGCCTAGGAAAGGGGACTGAGTGAGGCTTTGCTCTCCAGCCTGGGAAAGACAGCAGCTGTGAGGGAGGAAAGGAGAAAACTAGGTATAAAAAGAGGCTGCTGTAGATCTGCTCAACCAGGGCTGTGGCAGCACCGGGTTAAGAAGTGGCTTCCCCAAGTTTAGGAGGCTGAGAGATGCGTGGAATAAATTACTTGTGACACCGACTCCTACACTTCCAGACTCACGCGGGATTTAGCCAACAGACTCGCAGTTAAGTCAGCGCCAGTTATTAAGGTCAGGAGAAGTCGGGTGGCTAAATCCTATCTGGGGGCTGCAGCACAGTGGGGCTGTGCCCGCTCGCAGAGGCATCCCATGCCCCCGGCGCCACTCCCTGGCACCCTGAGCAGCCCGAGAGCTGCTGGGAAGAAAATAAATTATGGAATGGAGAGGAGAGGAGAGGAGAGGAGGGGAGAGGAAGTTAGAATAGACTAGCAGAAGCAGTTGGGGTAATAGGGGACACCCCGAGCTGGCTTTTCCAATG
>NW_009720677.1:4582-8169 GCF_000703405.1 Apaloderma vittatum
GAGAGGAGAGGAGAGGAGAGATCTTCCCCTGAGGCAGGAACAGCCTGGTCTGTTTTGCTGCTGGTTTCTGAGTGGTTTCACTTATCTCTTTCCTCCTCCACTACCTGAGGTTTCAAATGCTCCAGGGAGATGTCTCCATTAACCACAGTTTTCTTTGGCAGTTATATTTCATTATAGCCTCTCTTCCCGCTAATCCTTCCCAGCTTTTCTGTTGTTATTTTTATTATGATTATTTTCACAAACCCTTTGTTTCCAGCTGTATTTAACCTGGCCATGTCCCTTTAAATACCACAGCCTGGGCAGAATAGGGGATCAGTCCTTTGACAGGAGCTAAAGTCCTGTTTGATCTGGATTAGATGCCGATTTTGCTTACCAGACTAAAGACCGAGGGGGGACCACGCAGCGCCTGTGTTTGCACAAACCTGCCTGGTTGCATTCCTCTTCCTCCCTGTGTCCAGCTGAAGGGGTGAGCGTGGGGCTGCGTGCACAGCTTGAAACCCAAGCTCGAAACGGTCACTTTGTCTGGAGACATAAGAAAACGGAGTTGGGAGGACAGAGCCGGCAGCTCTGCACTGTGCCAGAGGGCTGACCCGGGCTGCAGACCTTCCCCAGGGTGTGAGGAGGTCAGCACCCTATAGCCGAGATGCCCACAGGCATCCCTCAGCCTGGATGACCCAGCCCAGTCTTGGGGTTTAGCTGTGGCATGCTGGGGTCCTAATGACCCATCTTACGGGTAGGATGTGGGGCCGCTGAGAGCCGCTGCATCCCGCACCCAACAAACCGTGTTTTCGCCAAGGACTCCCGTCTCCACTGTGTTCCTTTCCCACCTCCATCTCCTCTCTCTCCTCCTGCCCTTTTCTCTTGTCCGAAGGACAAATGTTGTAATTTTTCCGGTGCAGTCCTTATCGCCCCATGTCTTGCTCAGCTCTGTCTTCCCCAAGCCCCCCTGCTAAGAGCTGCCTCTCACCTGCTTTGACACGTTCCTGCTTCTTCACAGACTTGGGGTATGATGTCCAGCCTGGCCAGCTGCAGAAGCCAACCCAAGGGCCTTAAAGGTAAGGCAGGAGAGGGCAGGGCATCCTTCCTGTCCCATGGGCATCTCATTCTCCAGCTCTGTGCCAGAGGAGCAAGTGGGGCTGCAGGACTGGCTCGGGATGGCAAGCACAGGGCAGCCTGGACTTGTGTTACCGCTACCCATGGTACCAGCTGGACACCTTCACGAGCACTTGCAGCATTTTGATGGGAGGAGAGGTAAGACCTGAGACGGATGCTTCAGTAAGGCTGCTGGGCCTTACTGGGAGGGAGGTTTCATGCTGCAACCCCTCCCAGCTTGGACTGGTACCTGTCACCTCTGCTAAACCCCTGCCCAGCGTCCGTCATTCACCCATCATCACCCAAAGGCTGAAGGCTAATGCCGTGCCAGCCTCTCCCTACCCTGCCCAATAACAAGGCATCTTGCACTGAGTAGCCTCCTTCTGCTGTCACAGGCCGACCTATTTCTCACAAATCCTGACTGCTCTGGCCTTAAAACATCTTGACGCAGTGCTGAAACTGGCCTTGGCACAGCAGCGAGTCCCCGATTAAGCGGGAGCCGCCGTGGCTTGGCGTGGGCTTTGCTGCCAGCAGACTCTGGCTGGAAGAGCAGAGCAGCCGCGCAGTGCGGCTCCGATAGGGGAGCACCTACATGTTCCTTGGGAATAACAAGGCATTGCTCTTGATAAATAAGGGGGACACCGCAGCTCAACCAGGCTACATGGTCCCTGCTGCCCACAGCCGTGGGGTGCTGGAGGTTGGAGTACTCTGCTAGGGCCAAAGGAGCTGGGGATGAAAGACATGTCCTCCTTCATGCAAGCAAAACCAGCAGACCCCAAGCAGTCATTCACTCGGTGAAAATGCAGGGATGAGAGCTGAGACCCTAGACCAAGATGGCTTCCTCCATGGAGGCAGCACCGCTGAGCCGCAGGGGCAACGCCAGGTCTGGTGGCACATCAGTCCCCAGGGCAGGAGGACCTCAGGCAGTTCCTGCGCAGCCCCAGCTATCAAAACCACCAACAGAGGGCTGCAACAAAGTCCCCAGCCTCCCACAGAGCTGCAGCAGGGCAGCCAGCCAGGATTTTTGGCCAGCTGGAGCTGCAGTTTTTGCCTTGCTGGAGACCCAGCTCATCCCAGGATGGGCTGGCAGGATACAGGAATGGATGTCAGCTCCCACCTACAGGATCTTGCCCAAGGATTCTGCTGGGTAAACCTGCTCCTGCACCAGTTCAGGTACAGGGAGATCTCAGCACAAGATGGATTTCCCATGGTTCCTCTTTCCTGAGAATGTGCTAGAGGAGCATCCACAGATGGCCCAGCCTTGCAGGAGATCCTAGATATCTCTAATGCCTGGTGGGGGGGGCCAGCTGGACCCTTGGCCTCACAGCCCCCCAGGGCTGTGCAGTGTCCCTTCCAAACAAGCCTGAGGGGATCCCACCACTGTCTTTCCCTTGGGGTGAACCCCTTGCTCACCTGGTAGCAACCAGGATGCTTGTAGAGGTTCCCATCCTACCACCAAAGATATTGCAGCCCACCTCCTGCTTGCCAAGACCTCACAGGGCCCCTCATTGTCCCCCCAGCCCCCTCCCCAGAGCTCTCAGCCCCAGCGGGGAGCATGGCTGGCCCCGACAGCGGGAGCAGGGTCACGCCTGGCCGCCGGCGCTCGCGGTGAGCTCGCCATCCGGCTCAGCTGAAGCACATTTTGTTCGGCGCTTCCTGCATCCTGCCCCATCGCGCCGTCGGAGCCGGGAGGGGAGAAAGAACGGGTCAGCCCAGGGTCAGGCTGCTAATTGCAGCCCAGGGCAGGGTGGGGACGAGATAGCCGCCAGCCCACCATCCTGGGTTGCTACCCAATGCAGGGGAAGCGGAAGGTCATGAGGTGGAGAGGGATGGGTGACACCTCACTGCCAAGCCTGGCACCCCTCAAGGTGTATCCATGGCAGGATGGGACACATCTCTGGCATAGGTGCAGAGATTGCAGCTCCTGCTGCCGCTCACCCCAGACTCAGGGACCCCAGCTCCACCACGCAAAGCACCACTGGCATGACTGTCCTCTCCTGGCACCACTTGCTGGTGTCTTCCCACGTGGAGCCACTGAGGCTGAGGAGGTGCTTGGATACAGCACCGGCTTCCCAGACAGCATGCTGTAGGGCAGCGGCAGGTTTCCTTGCCCTTCTCTCTTTAATGAGGTTGTTAATTAAGAGTGACCCCAGGCCAGCCCTTGTAGTACCACCCAAGGATTTCCCTCCATGCTCGTCATCAACACCCCATGCTCCCTGTGCGGCCCTGGGAACAGTAGCCCTGGGACAGCTGGAGATGGGGCCTGAGGGTGACACTGTGGCTGAGTGTGGTGGAGATGGTGGCCTTCACCCTCAGGAGATGTCCAAGCAGGCAGGAACTCGTTAAGCAAGACTCATTAGTGAGAACAGGCCTGGCCACCTACACACCAGGGAGGGGCAAATGCAGCCCAGCGCAGGGCTGAGCTAGAAGTGGGGTGGAGGGGCCACCTCACAGCCCCACCACCTCCACCTCCCACCTCCCCACCACCCCATCCC
>NW_009720677.1:8190-8499 GCF_000703405.1 Apaloderma vittatum
GCCTCTCTGTGTCTGCTTCATTTCTCCCAACACCATCCTTACAGGTAGGGGAAGCCCCAGCTCTCCCTGTCCCCTTGCTAACACCCGAGGTCCCTTCTGACACCCACGTCCCCTGTCGACACCGATGGCTGGAGGAGCAGGCAGGTGAAGGTAGTGGCTCTGGCAGGGCACAAGCAACAGCACCGCAACTGCACCCTCCTCCTTCTCTTCCTCCATACTCCCTACGCACCGTAGGGCTGGGGGCTGCCACATGCCACTCCACCAAGGGGCTCCTTGGAGCATTCGGGCCACGTGTGATGCCTGTCGGGG
>NW_009720678.1:0-3972 GCF_000703405.1 Apaloderma vittatum
GTGCGGGTGGGCCAGGGGGGCTCCGGTCAGGCTGGAGGGATCCCAGTCAGTCCCGCCGCCCGGCGAGAGGGAGGTTTGAGGTCCTGAGAGCCCTGCGGGGGCTGTGCGAGGCTGAGCATCACCCCTGCTGCACCCAGCACAGCATTTTATCTGTGTGAGCCCAGACTCCCAGCCTCCTCCTCAGCTTCCTGGCCAGGGCTGGACTGCTCTTCCCGGGCTGTCCCCATCCCACTGGGAGGTGGTGCGGAATGCCTGGGGAAGGCAGGAAGGAACCCCTGGATACAGGAACCCGGGTCAGGCAGCTCTCCAGGCCGTCTGGCTGGGGCTTTGTGCTGGAGTACAGGACGCCTTTTCTCAACACCGGTGTTTGCCCACACCCGCGTTGGCACTGCCAGTGCTCAGGGAGGCCAGCACAGGCGAGGGGTACCTCACGCAGGTGGGAGGTGGGAGGTCTGCAACCCGCTGAGCTTCATGAAGATCCTAAAGCAAGCAGGGAGAAGGCAAGTTAACCCGTACCCACTTGCTTGGCGACTGAGCCCTGGCAGCCAGGCTCTTGGAGGGCAGTATAGAGAAGGACAGACCCTCCACATGCAGTCACTGGTCAAACTCAGTCCCAAACGACTCTGGATCATTCAGTGCCTCTTCTGTGGGGCAGGTACTTGAGTTTCCAGACCTGTGCTCTCTAGCCGGTTTATTGTCTACATATTTTCTGTATGACCTCAGCGGGGAAGAAAATGGCTGATCTTTTCTGGTGCTGATATGGGCCTGGGTAATGACCTTCCTTGACTTGGAATGAGCTGCAGCCTGGTACCAGTTAGCGAAAGAGACCTGTTCACTGTGTGGAGATGGAGCAGAGCACCCCAGATGATCTGCAAGTCTCATACTCCTCCCAGGTCTCTCTGTGCAAGCATATGCTTAGCTCTTGTTGCAGTTGGGCAGACACTTAAGGGTGGGTTAACACAAAAGATGTTTTCCCCTCACAGCAGTTTCCCCCAGCCAGACCAAATTGCTTGGCAGATCTGGGTCCTTGGGGAGGATCAAAGCCTCAGGGCTGGGCTGGCAGCACTCCATGCCATTTGTGTGTATGTGTGCTCATGACACTGTTAATCTCAGACCATTTAATAATATTGAATTTCATATTTATTACATTTCTTAAATACCATCTAAGGAACCTCAGTTTCCTGGGGTATTCCCAATGTTTGTTCCTAGGGCAGAGGCGGCCAACTCTCTGCATAGCCAGGACTCATCATGTATTCTCTTGCTGTGTTACTGGGGCCTCTATTCCTGCAGTTGCAGCGTCTTTCCACAGAGCCCACGGCTTCCTTCGGCTCTGCCTTGTGTGCAGCCTGACTGTCCAGCCCGAGGTACAGCTCAGCCATAGCAGGGAGCAAACACTTCGCTTTCAAATCTCATCATTTGCTTTCAGCAGCAGCAACTAAATGTGACTCCCCTCCAGGCCAGGGCAGGCTGAGTCTCTCTGACTTCTTGCAACAACCCCATCACTGTGAGAGCTGAGAACTCAAAGAAGGAGACCTTGCTTGTCTTAATGTCTGTCCTTCAGGGCAGCTGTCCCAGTGTGCTGGTGCCTGACACAGAACTGCACAGGAGAAAGGTGATCCAGGCACTACCTCTAGTGAAGCAGGGCTGTTTTTCCAGGCTGTGGCAAAGCCTCCAGCTGTCCCCCTCCCTTCAAGGCTCTGTGATCCTTTGTCCCAAGTCCCCTTGAGCCATTCCCCAGAGCACTCCCCAGTAACAAAAATTAGAGTGTTCCTTTCTGTCCTGAGACAAACAATTTTCAATATCCTGTCTCTTCACTTTGGCTGCTTTGTTCTCTGTCTGCAACAAAATCTCCTTAGCTAAGCACAGCAGCCTTTTCTTCCTTCATCTCAGCACTTCCTCCTTTGCTACCCTTGGCCCATTTTCTTCAAGAGCCACCACACTGATAGAGGAGCAAGATGCCGTTAACCAGACCCCAGTCCACAGCATAAGCATTACTGCAGCTCTCCAGCCCTATGGTGAAGACACAACTTGTGTGATGGGACCATCCAGCCGCCACCTCCAGAAAGCTCTTGGATGCAATGAGAAGCCAAAGCATTCTCTCATTTGTGTGGCATTTTATTGCAGACTCCTTGTGGGGTTCCAGCAAGGAGAGTGCAGCTGTGCTTGCCTTGTTCAGATCTTGTTTGATTATCAGAGAAGACCTACGTTGGTCTGTCTGTCACTGGATTTGAATATGCTGCCTCTCACTAGGCACAAGCTTATTGCCTTTCATTTCTGCGATTTTGCTTCTAAATATCTAGCAGTTCCACAAATGTGTGGATCATTTTGTTTCAGGTGTTTTCCCCTCCTCTCCTCTCAGCTGGTCGGTGCTCTGGGGTTATATCTGTGAGCACTATGCCCTGGGACTGGCCTATGACACTGGAGACAGTGGGGAGATAAGAAGCCAGCTTGGCTGTAGTGCTCTGGCTCTGTCATGCCAACACGGTACAGGAAGAGATGGCACCAGCAGGAGCTGCGGCTGAAGGACTTTGTGCTTGAATTGCTCTGGGTTATGAACCCTCGCTCATGGGGCTGCCAGCCCAGCCCTGCGGCAACAGGGTGCAGAGGAAGCACCGGGATGGGCGAAGCTGCCTTTTGGACCTGCCAGCTGTGAGCAGTGCATGGTTTTGTCAGTGTGCAGAGCAAGGTCCAGCTGTGCCTGGCGAGCTAGCACCCACCACAGTGCAGGTGAAAGTAGGCAGAGTGGTGAGAAGGAGTGGGAGGGCTCGACGGCGCCATCCGCAGTAATTGGCGTCCCGTGGCATGTGCCTGCGTGACCACGAGATGCCGGGATGTCTCCGCTTGCCGTGTTTATTCTTTAGGATGTCCCTGTCACACGCCCAGCTGCTGTGATTATTAATTACTATTTATACTTTGCTTTGGGTATGCTCTGCATTTTAAAGACCAGCAGAGGTGGAAACCCTGCCCTCCTGGAGGCTCCCAGGCTGGCTGGGAGGGCAATAGCTGCAGAGTGCCTTGAGGGGAGCTCAGGTACCCCCCCCAGATAATGTGCTAAGGGCTCTTCCTCCCCCCCCTGCTCCCCAGCCACATTAAGAGAGCGGGAAGGCCCCCACCACTGGTTTATTAACCTCCTTTCCTCCTTT
This sequence comes from Apaloderma vittatum, assembly GCF_000703405.1. Taxonomy (NCBI): domain Eukaryota; kingdom Metazoa; phylum Chordata; class Aves; order Trogoniformes; family Trogonidae; genus Apaloderma; species Apaloderma vittatum. The sequence continues at coordinate 3,144 of NW_009720678.1, forward strand.
TCCAAACCATTGGCTTCTGAGCCCTGCACCCCTGCTGGGCTCCACAGGCCTCCCTGGAGTCCTGTGGATGGAGGGGGTCCCGTTTGCTGCAATGGGAGTACATGGGAACACTGGGAACAGCGTGTGTGCAGAGGGAACTGCACAAATGCCCCTGGAGCCTGCCCATGAACCACAGTGGGTGTCCCAGCTATTGTGTGGATCCTCTGATGGTACAGGCAGGGCACTTAGCTAGGCAGTGATGGTTTCTCAGTGCAGAGAGGAGTTTTACAATGAGGAGCTATTTTTTGGGTGCCCCCAGCAGTGTCCCCTTCTGTGCCAGCTCTGCTGCTGGACTCTGGCCCCCAGCAGCCCCTGGCTGGTTGGAGGCAGACATCCATTGGAGTATGTGCCCGGAGAGGGAATATGGAACCAAGCTGCAGTTGGTGCTGCTGACAGGGGGTGGGTCAGGGCTGTCACGCAGCTGCCAAAGGGCCATGCTGCTGGCATGAACTTTCCCCTGGTGAGCAACCAAATTTAGGCACAGCCATCTCCTGCCCCCAAAGTGGGTTTTGGTTATGCAGGTTGCACCAGCCCACACAGCTCAGGCACTTCTCTGCTGTGGTTTTCCAAGCCCAGGCTCAATTACAAACTCAGCTGAAAAAGGAGTGTGAAGGCAGGGCCATGTTCCCATGCTGTGCTCTGGGGCTGGGGAGCCAGCTGCTCCCTTGTAACCCCAGGAGCTGCACCTTTCCCACCTCCCAGCTTGACTGGGGCCAGGCAGGTGGAGGGGTCCTGTTAGTACCCAGGACAATGGATGATGCTCTTCTTCTGCCCTGCCAGTGCTATTGTG
>NW_009720678.1:3993-5442 GCF_000703405.1 Apaloderma vittatum
TCTTCTGTCTGGCTAGGCATCTAGAAAGAGCCATCTCCCTGATGGTGGTGATCAGCAGCCACCTCCTCCTCACCAGCACCAGGCCCATGGGCTTATCTGGAGCAGGGGGAAGGGGTCATGCTGGGGTGGGGGATCCCTACCACTGGGCTGAGGAGAATCCCAGTCTCTGCAGTGGTACATCCCCACAACTGAGGCCCAGGTGAGCACTGCTGGAGCCTGGCAAAACCCTGCTGGCCCTGGTTATAGAGGTTTGATAATGTAGTGCTCAATGGAGTGGTCTGTTCCTCAGATCACTTTATTTTGGAAGGGCTGAACGACTCTGCCCATTTCTGGCTTGTGAGATGGATGAGAAGCCTTTGTCAGGCTCTGGTGACACACTGGAGAGGGCAACCCTGTCACCCAGGCAGGAGGGTTCGCGCTCTGACTCTGTTTTGTCCCTGTGGTACCACTTGCTTCCTCTTTTTTTTCTCACACATGCTGCGGTAAACCCGTGTGCACCTCGTGTGTGGAGCAAACAACAAACTCACGTCATGTGTTTTCGCTTTCTCTGTTTCCTTGCCTCCACATGTTAGAAATGTGCAGCGGCCGTGCACTTTCCGTTTGGTACAAACAGAGCATGCTGGGTCGCCAGCGGAGATGGCAACAAACAGTTTGCATGGGGACTACAAAAATATTTTGGGCTTTGAGGAAGCAAGTCCCCCCTCCCTGATTTCCAGACACCTCTTTCAGGGAGGGGAGGATGGCAATTTGACTAGAGGAATCCCGGGGCAGTTTGTAAGACAGCAGCAAGGCTAAGCAGGGATTTTCTTAAACGAGCCTGGCAAATGCCTGGGACTTGAGACTGTGTTGGAGGCTCTTGTCTATGCTGGGCACCGGTGTGTCAGCTCAGGCCCTGCTGGAGACGTGGTGGCAGAGGTTTGGCCCGCTGCTCGGCAGCTGGCAGGGACAGCAGGGTCGTGACTTTGCTAATTTGCTGGCACATCCCTCCCCTGGGCGATGCTGCAAGGGAGATGCAGCCTGGGGCTGCTGAAGAGACTGCGCTCAACCCACTGCTTCGGCAGGCAGCCGGCATGAGGGGAATGGTAGCCAGGGTGATGAGCCCCGGGCAGTGCAGGAACCTGGGGTGGCCGATGCCTGCCCCGAGAGGGGCAAGCTCTCTGGCCGGCGCTGAGCTGGCAAGAAGCAGCGCTGGTCCCCGCGGGTCCTTTCCCAGGGAGTGGTGCGGGCCTTGAGCTGCGGCAGTCGTTGGCTGTCCCCTCCGCTCTGACGGGCAGCTCAGAAATAGCAGCTGGCCCAGTTCTCCCGCCCCCGTGGCCCAGATCTCTAAGAACGGAGGTTGCTCGCACAGCAACAGCAACAGCATCAGCATCAGGCGCTGCATTTAGCCCATGAGCTCAAACAGCGGGAGAGGCTGCCAGCAGGATCCCAGCCTGGCTGGGTGACGCTCCT
>NW_009720679.1:0-47900 GCF_000703405.1 Apaloderma vittatum
TAAGATGTGGGGTTACTAGAGGTCACCTTCAACCCATAAACGACTGAACCGGGGTTACTAGAGGTCATCAATTAAGGCGTGGGGTTACTAGAAGTCAACTTCACCCCCAAACCCACTGAACCGGGGTTACTAGAGATCATCCATTAAGACGTGGGGTTACTAGAGCTGGAGAGCTGTCTCTCTCTTCTTTGTGGAGTCCTTAACTGGCATCTGCCAAATCTGCTGTTCCCCATCTGATGGTGCTTGATGTACAACGAATGCCTCCTCGAGGAGTGCAGCCACAGCCGGGATCTTTGCCTGCAGTCCCGCCTGAGGCCCTGTTACACATTGCTGTCCGTGGGATGTAACAGTTCCCTCCTCTGGAGCTCTTTTACCGTTGTCAATAGAGCTCACCTTCAGATAGAGTAATTCTTCCTTCCTTTGGCTTCCAAAAGGTTACAGCAGTTACACAAGCAAGTTCGCAGCGCATAAAAACCCATAATTATTATACATATTATTATCCCAATTTTTTCAGCCCTAAACCTCAATCAGATACCCAGTTCCAAACGTCGAAAAATCCATAGACGATACTATCTTCTTGGATTTCATGTAAGATCTTATTTTGTCACTCTTTTTATATCCATTGAAATTCTCCCACCTTGGTCTATGTATACACAACAGCTTGTATTTAACACTGTGCATACTTCTCCTTTTGATGCCAAAATCGTATCTAGAGCCATTCAGTCTTGGATAGTTATTTTTGCCAGTTGTCGCACCTCCTCTCGTAAGGCAGGTAAGCCATCTGCTGTCTTATTTCCAATGCATTCTGCAACAGCTGATATATTCAACATGGCCTTTTCTAATCCACTTACTCCTAACCAAGGTATGAAGCACCTTGCAAAAGAATGGAAAGCTGTAGGCCTTTCTGCCAAAGGGTTACTCCTCTTACAGCTCTTTACATAAGATGTGTCCCAGCGTTTAGTATTCAATTTATCAATTATCATTATATTTGGCACTACTGCCCCAAGAGTACAAGTTTCTGACCAGACGGTGGTAATGCTTTACTAGCTTTCGTACCACAGATCCAATACCAACCTTTTCCTTTTGGGACTGGGCAGCCAACAAACTTTCTGTTCCACACATGAGCTGTATATATATAGAGAGAGAGAGCTGTATAATACTACATCCTGTCTGATTCCCTACAAAGGTGGCATTCTGACAATCCACCCTTCCTGACCACAATGCAGTATACTTCTGTTTACTGTTTGGGTTACATCTCTGGACACATTTACAATATTTTTCTGTAGGAGCTGGGACTTCTATATCTCACTCTTGTTTTTCTATCTCTATGTTCCTGTTGAAGGAAGTACTTTTCCGTAACTCTTCCCAGCTTACATTAGTGGAAATAGGGATCCTAATCAGTGGGACCTCTAAAAAGTTTTCTGGGAAATGTATACACCCCCAACAATCACTTTTGTTAGCTATTTGAACCATATCTCATATTAATGCATAACGAACATTGTATGTCCAAGAATTTTCCACTACCTTTGGTTTTTCCAGTTGGTTTGGACTGTTTTCCATGAGCCCGATGTGGAGTATTATACACAGTAGCAAGAAAAGTCCATTAAGGGTTTTGAAAAATCCTAAGATTAAACACAGACATTTTACACAACACATGTTCACTAAACAATGCTATTTCTATAAAAATAGAAAGATAAGGATATAATTAGCCTCTCATTATGCAATAACCGACCCTCCGATTAGAATTTGTATAGGCTCCTCCAATGTGACTGCTTTCCACCGTTCTGGTGGACTCTCCTTAGCTCTGGTGTAATGTATCTGCATTGAAAGTCCAGGTATGTTCAGGGAAGAGAGGCTGGTTAGTAGAGCCTGATATGGTCCCTTCCATTTTGGTTGGAGGGGTTCCTGAGCCCAAGTTTTAATATAAACCCAGTCCCTGGGTTCAAAAGAATGAACTTTACAGTCCAGTCCCAAAGATGCAGGTGACACGACATGTCACCCAACCTAAGGCGACTGAAAAACCAGACGCAAATGGTGCAGAGTATGGTCCTGCACGCACGTTAAGTGCACACACATCACAGCTATGCTTGCTAGCGTGTTTCTTGGAAGTGAAAGCACAGGGTAAGTTCCTCTGCAACAAATGTTTTTTCATGAGAGGAAAAAACTCAGTATTTACAAGACAATTCTATAGCTCCTAACAGGAGCTTGTACTATTTGTGTGGCTTATGGCACCATACAACTAAGCTCATGCTGTAGAGATCTCACTGTTATCTGCAGAAGACTTTGTCTCACTGGACATTTTCTGCACCAAGCTTTGCATTCCTTCCCTTTTCCCCACCCGTCCTCTCCCAACAAAGGCTCTTTTTATCAGGAGAATTAAGGCGCAAATCATCGTATCTGTTCCAAGGGCAGAGTGTGTCGATCATATTTACTCCGTGAGGAGTGCTGGCATTCATGAGACACCAACAGCTGGATCTGAGCATTTCCTTTAATTGAACAGGTTTGCAGTCTTTCTGTGCTGAAGCAATTCTCCACATCACACAAGGCTGCATACCGGAATAAAATGAAAATTTAAGAGTGCTGGCTAACAAGACCAAGAAGCTTATTGTTTAAACAAGAGGCCAATTGTCTGGATACACGAGTGCCCCATTCCTCCAACATTAAACCCACACGAGGCACAGCAGCCTAATCCACAGCTTGCTGCCAGGTGGTACAGAAATTAATCTTCCACTTACCCTGGCTATTAGTTGCGGTATTCATAAAGGTTTGCAGCCCAATGAGGCGAGTGACTGGAATTTTCTCCTTGTCATGGAGGCTTGTGGCAACGTGGCAATATGAAATATCAGCCTCCGGGAGCGTCCCCCGTGATCAGGAAAGTGTGGACGACGTGCACCGCGGGGAGTCCAGGGGGGAACGGCCCCCAGGGCCTTGGGCTTCAACATGTGCAGCCTCAGGCTGCCTAACCACACCGCGACTGCGCTGGGGGCAGGGGATGGGCTGGAAAAGCCCAGAGTCACCAAGGACCTGAGCATAGTCCACCATAACGTGCAGGGCTGAGCAAGTTTGGTGTTTATGAGGAAAGGAAATAAATACTGAGTTTTCTCTCCTTTTAGCATCACCTAAACGCCCACTTCTAGTCTGACAAAACCCTTGGAAGTGCTGGACATACCACACAGGGATCCTCGCTAGGTCTCCCAGATGCTCAGGGGCATGCTTCAGAGCTGCTTGCCAGGACATTTAACTCATCTTCGTAACAGAGTATTAGCAGAACTGAGAAGGAAAAGAAACCAGTCCTCTGTTAGACTGCGGCTCTGTTAAAGTCCAAGGAGGAAAGGGAAGACAGTAAAAAAAAAACAGGGACAATACAAGCCGGCCCACATAAACATTTAGAAGGGTAAAGCCTCATGAGTGTTCAGCACGGTCGCTTCCAGTTTCCATCTGCTCCTATTTCAGTACACACCTAACTCTTTGCAAAGCACTGCCAAAGCTTTTCATGACACCCAGATACATACAGCTCGATGCAGGTAATATTTACAAATACTCTTCCCATTCTCCCCTAGCGTTTTCCGTGCAGTTTACAATCCCATTTGGCTACAGCTTTTCTTCCTGCCTTCCCAGTGACTTTCCCAGCCCCAGGGGCTCACTCCCATGCCACAGGACAGTGGCAGACTCTTTGCTTGCCTGTGTGGTGACCAACCTACTCGCTGCAGAAGTGGAAAAGCAAACACACAGGGCCAAGTGACAGTGAGTCCATGGCCACGTGTTTGCGCATGACTCTGACTTGGTGCCCAGGTATGTCTCTAGGGTGTCCCAGGTCATTCCCCATCCTCATGAAATGCTCTGCAAAACCCAGCAGCTTTTCCCAAGTGGTAATGTCACAGAGCCCCTTTGCTCCATGTATTCCTCCTGTGTTCTCACGTGGCAGCAATTTAACAGTTTATGTGTTGTTTTCTTCCATATCTGCTATCAAATTTCCAGCTACACCAAATTCTTATTTCTCCAGGGTTTAATTAGGCTAAAGGTCCAAATTCTGCAAGATAATAGAACTACTGAACAAATCTGAAAGGCTTTAATGCAGATTTTCATGGACCCCATGAATAGCAGTACGGCTACCGCAGAGCTTGGGCTTAAAGGAATTTGAATCTGAATTATTTTTGTTCCTCATTTGGCTTGCTTTATAAAACATAGAGCCAATAATTCCATAGCCTCTGACAAACTTCATGCTATAAATAACAATTTACCATTGAAAAGAAATGTAAAGGGTCAGAGCTGTGCTTGGAGATTCACTTCTCACCCACAAAAGGAGCTTCCCAGAGAACTGGACACAGGCTGGAAAGTGTATTTCCCAAACTGGGAAACAAAGAGAAGAACTGAACAAATCAGGTGTTTAATTCCTTCTGGCCCGTACTTAACGTGGTGTTAATCTCACCTGCAAGCACTGCCCCAGGATAAGTCACTAGACAACCACACACTCAACCCCAGCCTCCAGCCCAAACCTGAAGGGCAGGGCAAAGTGCAGAAGCGAGTGTGCAGTCCCACCGCCAACGTCCATCCCTACCTGCCACTAGATCTAGCCTTTGGTAACTCATTCTTGAATCAAAAATACAAAAGCAGTTACGGGGAGCAGCTGCAGTCCTGGCAGCGGGAGCTGCAAGGCTGGCTCTATCTAGCACAATGGTGTATCCCTGACCCACACCGCACATGATGAAGCACCCTCCTTTTCCTCGTCCAGCTTCGACTAAAGTCCTGGACTCTCCACCTCAGCATTAACCACTGCCTTAATACTACAGAAGTGTTTAGTTCAGTTTAGGAAGACTAAAACTTAACCCTGCTCCAAAGAAGAGAAGGTTCCTGCATGTGCCGGCTCACATCCTACCTATGCAGAACTATTTTCCCACAACAACTGTGTGTTTGAATCCCCTGTGCTGACAGCTCTACAGCTACCCCCAGTTCTACTCATCAACAAAGCCACAATCAGCAGACCTAGTCACAACCACTATGGCTATTTCTGGCAGATGCTGAACAGGAATGTGTGAGACTGCTAAAGCTGGTCTTTTATCTTGTAGCTACAAACATTAAGAGAGCCACTAGTAGCTCAGCTACAGCTATTTTTCTGAAACAACCCTATTTCCCAACTTCATTACTCATCTTAAAATCAACAGGAGCCACACAGAGAAGTGGAGCAGCCTGTGCACGGGACAGTTCATGCTTACCCTTCAGCTGCCTGGCTAAAATTGGCCTAAGGCAGTGACTTATGACCAGCTTTCATCTGAAACAGCCAGAAAAAACACTGCCCTAAGCCCTGACCCAGTGAACAGAGACAGCCCATTGCCCATGACCTGCTTTGAAAGAATAAGGAGGTGTTTAGTGATTCCAACACCAGCTCTCGTTTTGGGAAGATGAGCTTCATTGTGTGTCTCTCTTACCTCTGTTACTCAAGTCAAACTCTCCAGTTCCAATTATCCCCACAGAGCAACCACCAAAGCGCTGCTCCTCCAGTTCCTCCTGGCTGAAGATACAGGAAATGGTACTAGGCTCTGTCCCTGATTAATGTGAACTGCTAATAACGAGGCTTCTCTGTTTCTCAAAACAGACCTAAGCAAAACTTAAACCCTAAACATAACCTTAGCAAAAGCGATACTGAGCATCAATGATTATTGCTTCATAAGGTGAAGAGGATATTACTTTAAAACAATACCAGTGTTCACACTAGAATAATTAACAAGTACACCGACTTTTTGCCCCAAGGGGAGCTCTTAGCCTAAACCCCGATCTAAAGCAAATTCAAGACTTACCTTGGAAAAACTTTTCTCTCCCTTACCAGATGAAAATGCAAAAAAAAACCCCAGAAACACTTTGACTTGTTAGTATTGACCCACGCAACTTGTAGTCACCAATACCACAATATGTCCTAGAGCACTGCTCACACTCTCAGTTTACAGGGAAGCCAGCACAGCCTCCCAGTTTGGAACAGCAGTCCTCTTAAGCAGGTACTCATTCCCCGAGATGAACCACCTCCTAATCGCAGTCTCTGATTTTTTCTATCACTATTTTAATAGACACTGACTACCTAGGGTAGGATGACAGATTCTTTGAACTAACAGTCCCAAATACTGTTACTATGAGATGGTACCAATATTTCTCTTCTGGCCTTATATGAAGACTGGGGCTATAACCTCACTACAAGCAGTTTCCTCCTGAAAAAGTTTGTTACTTGGTGTGAGAAAACCACTTTGTTTTATTACTAAACTTTAATTGAAAGGATCTCTGTATTTTATAAGCACTAAGATAAATAAGTTGTCTCTCTATATATCAGAAATACATGACTGCTAACTGAAATTTTACAGCTGGGTCCATTGTCCGGTTAAAAAGTGACCTCTGCAATTTTATTTCTCTTGAAACACATAACTGAGCTGGCATTTCCCACCACTGATTTGCTAATCTTTATACGTAAAACCTCCTTTCTAGGAGCACTTTAAAAATATTTGTACATTTTCATTACAGTCCTAGACTAGCCATGTGCTACTCTGGGCAGACGGAAACTAGGGTGGAAGTGTGTGGAAAGGTTTACAGGAGTGACAATCTTTACTGGAAAAAAATCCCAACTAATTAGCCACTCATGGGATTTGTGCAGTCACTGCTATGAAATACAGCTGGACAGAGGACTATTTGCTTTATACATACAGCATTTTTCACACTGTGGTTAAAACACACATCCATGACTACTGCAGGCATCACAACTTCAGAGAAATAATTTGAGTCATATTCTGCTGTTTCAAAAGTTCCTTTCCACAAGTGTGAAACTTCTGTGGCTGTCTGTTCTGCACAAAACCAGCATCATTTGCTGGGTACACAGCCTCGAAGTTCCAGCCTCTTGCACTCCTCTATCATCTACTGAGGGCCATTACTATTTTATTTATCTTCCACAGTTCTCACTTTCACACTGATGCTTCTGGCCCCTGTCTTCTAAAACATGGCTGGGTCTTGCAAATACAAACTCCTGTCCACAAACACACTTGGTCCACACGTGATAAGTTCAGCAAGAGCTCTTGAGAGAGGACCACCCCGTGCCAATCCAGCCAGAGCTCCCCTTCCCTAAAACAATTTTGAAAATGCAACAGTATCTCCTAAGCATGATCTCCTCTAGCAAAGGCAGTTCAGGAAAATGTCTCAACTTGGCATCATTACTTTGTGTGCAAAGGGAACAAGGAACACTCATGGCCCACAACCCAACAGCTATCCAAAGACACACACTCACCAGCCACTGATCTATTTATAGACTCTGCAACACATTGTACGGGGACCTCGGGCATCAGGACACCATAAGGTAAAGGATGGGAGCGTGAGGAGTGGGTCCATCTACCCCCCAAAAGCTTAGCTCCCGATCCGTACCTTGGGGCATTTCTCTTGGGATGGGTATTCCTGTGTCACGGGCTGCCAGATGCTCAGCACCTCTGAGGATCAGGGATGCACAGTGTTAATATCTGAAGCTCTCCCTTTACCTCCAGGGAAAAAGAAGTGGCCAGGTGAGGGCAGGATTCACTGAAGCTCTTTCAGGAAAAGATGCACTGTTATCTCCACCCACTGACTACCAAAGAAAAGCAGCTCCAACGTGGTATCTCTTCAGCAGTTTGGGAGAGTCCATCTCCCCACACCCAAATGTGAAGCAGAACTTCAGTGGGGCTTTTTAGTGCTACGATAAGCTAAATACCTATTAACAACCACCAAAAGTTGGCTGTCACCAAGTACTAAGGTGTTTGTGGAAGTGGACACATGTGAAATACTTACTATTGCTCAATCTTAGTGTGGGGAAGAGGGTGCTCATTATGGCCAGTATCTAGGACTTCACTTCTAGATTTGTGATTTCAGTGGGGAGTGCCAAGTTAACGCAGAAGTAGGAGTCTTGGTTTTCTCACAACATGTATGTAAGTTTTGGTATATTAAAAAAGAAATTGAATTTGGCAGAGCCTGTTCGGTCTGTAGGAAGAAGGGGGGCAAGAAGCACATAATAACTGGCCCATCTCTGACATCCTGCCCAACAACATGGGCAATGCATTTTCATCGGAATGTTACAAAATCAACTGCTAAATGGAAATATTGTGTCTGAAAGTACAGAAGAGCTACAAAAGTCTCTCTGGAGAATCTGTCTGCTCATAGCTGCTTTGGGCTGTTTAAGATAACACTTTTCTAGAAAAGAATAACGTTAATTTTCAGGACACTACGAATTATGATGAGAGAAATAAACAAAAATGAAATGCATTTTTTTTAAGACTAAGGATTTCTTCTTCCAGTCACTCTCCATTGCAGAATATTCTTTATGTCCTTCATCAGTCTTGTACTTGGTTACAGATGGAAAATATTAGCTCTGGTTTACAAAACATGGCCCCGTTTCCTGTAACACAGCACAGGTTGGACAAATCTGTCATTTGAGTAGTGTGTCTATTCTGTGGCCAATTCTGTAATCTGCAAGCAATGTAATCCTAAACAAGGAATCTCGTGTTAGCAGCCAAGATTGGAAAATCCCTGTTTAGTGCAATTGCTGCCAAAACCGTCTCACTTGTGAAGGACAAACTAATTTTCAATCTGCAGTTTGGGAGCTGTTGATTTTCCTTTTTAGCTCTTTTTTTCCAATGAATAAAATATACCTCACTTTCTAAGATGACAACAATATGCACTTGATTTTTAGAAGTGCAAAACAGATTTAGAAAAATATCACGCTCCATAAAAAAAGATTATTCTATTTTTAATACAGTTTGAACAAATGCTGTTTTGCAAATTCGAAGTACTGAATTTCAGGACAAACAGCAACAAGACTGTTGTGTACAAATAAGAGGAGAACTGCAAGGTGAAAAAAATAGGACACAGATCGAGGATGATCGAGATAAAGCTTTAAATGAGAACCTGACCTCAGTTTTCAAGATTGGCCAGGGTGATATAAATAATGGTAATGAGGATATGAGATGATCACAACTAAGATGGAAGCAACACTGAAGAAATTTAATATATTCAAGTAGGAGGACACAAGTGAAAGAAAGGCAGAAGCTACATCAATTATTTATGGTAAATTTCCCAGGTCACAGATGCTTCCAGCTGAACAAAAAGAGTACAGCAATACTATAGTGCCAATATCTAAAAACAGAGCTAAGAGAAATTACTCCAAAGAATTAGATTGAAGTGTTTAATGCTTTTGAAGAAAGGAGAGAGAAGCTTGATGAGACAAAGGGAAAAGGGAGTGTATAACAGACCAACTCACCAAGTACTGTGTGTACTCAGCTAAATGACTTTTTTCTTCTAGAAAACTTTTATCAGAGAAAGCTGATATAGAGATCTCTCATGTTTGGACATTAATAAACTATTTGACATGGTGACACAGGAGAAACATTACTCAAAAGAAGATTAAAGATCAGCAGAGAAACTATCAATTGCATGAGAAGTTGAGCCAAGATAAAATGGAAATTAGTGTTTCTAAGAAGTAAAGTATCAGGTTGGAGAAAAATTACTCACAGAAATTGTCAAGAACAGCTATGGGATGGATCTTTAAGCAATTTCATTCACTATCTTGAGACAAAAGTACAAAACCTTTTGATGAATTAAGTTGAAAAACACTGCCAGCAGAAAGGAATTTGAGGGGTAATGTATACAAAGAAGTGCCTAAACTTAAGAAAAAAGATGTGAGGGTGACACCTCCATAGTGTAAAATGCACAAGAGTAATTGCAAGGGTTTATTTTTACAATTTGATGGTTCATTAAAAGCTGCAAAGGATTCAGAAGCAGTTGTGTGTCTCAGCTGGTCCTGCAATAACTATCAGCATCAACATGATGCACTTACGAAAACAGCAACGGTGATCTTACTCTGTGTCACGAGAGGAGTCCTCAGCAGACGTGGGGAAGCACTGCTGCTGCGGCACAAGTGTCAATAGGATCTCCTTCAGTGTATTGGGTATGGCTCAATTCAGTTTTTAAGAAAGAGGAATTTCATCTGGAATATGTGCAGGTAAGGGTCACAAAAAACACCTGAGCTAGACCTGGCCCCATTTGGCATTACATATGCCTTTTCCAGGATTTGAATTCATCTCTCTTTGCCCTTCTAAATGCTCCTTTCTATATAGTTTCCTACATGAAGAGCTTCTTTCTAAGAAAGTTGGGATGAGAGGTTGTGGGGGTTTTGTTTTGTTCCTTTTTAAAAAAAATAAAAATATTTCATTTTTTAGCTCAGAAGGTACACGGTCAGACAGGAGGAGGAGGCTGCACTGTCAGAGCAGTCAATGTCTTGAGCAGTTTCTCACGGGGAGATGTAAGAGCAAGACTCAAGGCTCTAAGGGTGAGCTTGGTAAGGTGAGGAGAGCGACCACCCCATGACAGAGGGGCTGGACAGGACAGGAACGGGGATCCCAATTTCCCATGTGTTACTGACATGGCATCCTCTGAGCATGGCAATGGTCAGCGTCTGCCCAGCAGGTCTGTACTTTGCTACCTGCCTTCACATGAAGGGTCTCCCTGGTCCCACCCAGTCTGAAAACACAACACACACAAAAAATTTCAGTTTTAATTCCCCAAGCTGCCTCAACTCATTCCATTTATATCACTTACCCAGCACACCTAATTACACTGAAGAACCCTTACTGGAAAAAAACACGCCACAAGTGCTGGACGTGGCTGTGTGATCGCCCGGCCCCTCTCTGCATCTCTAGCCCTTCGTCTGTCGTGACACAGCCTGGCCCAGCCAAGCTCCCATCAGGAAACACTGGTGTGTGGAAGATAGGTAGGGGAGCCTTGGGGAAATGGCCGTGGCTTCCTAAAGAGCTTCTCTCATCCCATGGATCTTCTCTAGGAGAGTGCAGGAGCTAATAATATCCCTCTGCTTCTGTTATATAGCATTCCCTCCTCTTTATTTCACTTTTACTGGTTGCATTACCAGCTGCTCCTTTGCCTCTGCCACATAACTGACTGTCAAAAGAAGCCATAAATCAGCTTAAGGTGAAATTAGTGCTTTCTCCTCTTCTGAAGGACTAGAATTTTAAATGCAGCTTCTAAATATACTTTAAGATTTGATTATTTTAGTTAACATGGAAAATATTTTCAAGAGACAATACAAATTCAGTTTTCCTTGGCGAAGGCACATACTGAGACTGCCTCAAAAAAGTGACAGCCACTGAACAGCACGATATGGACAAAGCCATAGATCCTGGCCAGGGACGTGCTGGGGACCACAGCTCCAGCCACGACAGGCAAAATCCTTCCCTGGTGCTGCTGCACTCATGAAGACATGCTTGTTAGGGAGCTGGAGCAGGATGGGCACAGGCATACTGGAACCAAAATCCTGGGTCAAATCCCCCGTGTATCTCACCTTGACATTCCCCTATATCCCAGTTCCTCACCCCTTCCTTTTCTTTTTTTCCAAGAGACAAAAGCCAGCACAGCTCAGATACGGGGAGCAACCTCCTATGTCCTGTGCATCCCTGTCTGGCAATGGAGACTCAGCCAAGGAGTCTCAATACTAGACAACCACCAGGGAAACAATGAATTTCCAAACTCTTTTGGGATCTGCTGGATGTTTTTTCTTTTAGTGGCTATTTCTATTAAAACACATAAAGTATCAGTATAGGTATTTACTGCTTCCTAATATAAGTGTAGCAATTGCAACAAAATTGAACCAAGTATATGATTATGAATGTATGTTATATAATTTATTCTCATTAAATTGACAAATAGCTATTCTGTTCATACATATATTTAAATGCTTTGTCTAGATAGTTTCCTGAAATATTTTCTCAGTAACAGTAATTCAATTTCAAACATTAAAGTGAAATAATGAATAATTGACCAAGAGGGGGGAAAATAAAAAGTGCTAAACATTTTTTTAAATTCAGCAACTAATTTTGAACAACTGAAATTCAAGTTGCTTGCGTTCATCTAGGAAATACTAAGAGGAGTAACTATTTGCTCTCTACTAGCACCCCGGCTTTAGTTTCACATGAATGATAATCCAGGCTGCTTTTGCTTTAGGAGCCGGGGATTATGTTTCCCACTGACCTTCTACAGAGGCTTCCAAAAATAGGGAATCGGGAAAGGGATGGCACCAAGAGCCCACGATGCGCAGGCAGCTCTTCCTGCTTTGCACCAGGGATGCAAAAGTTTTCAGTTTTCACTTTCTTAAATGATTTTTTACTCCTTCTCTACAAAAAAAAAGACCATGAAAACACAAACTAATGAAGGTAAAATGCTCTTCTTTTTTTGTTGTTGTTGTCAAACAACTCATCTCCTTTTCTCTTCTAAAGAAATAGTTTCAATATACTTCCAAAACCACTCAGGAATGACATCTGGAGCTGTCAACTACAAGACCATTTTTTTTAGGTATTCACTTTCTCAAGGTACATATAAATTTTTTCAAATGTAACAACTGAAATCTAATGACTTTCAAGGAATATGGAAGGGTAAAAGTGAAGTGACTGGTACACTGCAGTCTTTTTCTCCCCCTTTGGAGAAATAGAGAATGAATACCTATGCAGCAAGGACAGGACAAAATAAACTAATATTTTAGTATCAAAGCTTGTGTAGTATCCCCTCTTCTACAGTTCCTTTCAGCTAGAAGATTAGTAGGAATACAGACAAGCTGTTCATTTTTAAGATGATTCTTAACTCCATACTACTTTTTTCAGTTCTCAACCAAAAGACCAAATGGCACTGCACCTTGTTTTCTGTTTTGTTTTTAAACAACACGCAAAACCACACAACTCCCTGTTGCCATTCTTGAAAAGCAAAAGCCTTTCACGAGGGATACTACAATAAATTCAGCTTTGTGAGGTACACTTGCTCACAAAGCTATTCCATATTTAATTTCAAGAACAAAAAGATGTGTCAGAAAGTCTTTGACAATACATTTTCCATTTATCACACATTCTGCTTTACCACATTTGTTTTCACTCCTGTAATATGCTTTTCGCTCAGGCACAATAGACTTCTCAGGAGGAAATATTAGTTGTTTTAATTGTTTGGAATTTCATACCCCGTGCAGGTGTGAAAGGCTCCAGTGACTATTCCTCCAAGTGGTGTACATTTCAGTGGTAAAACACTACTAATTATCTAGGCATAAATTACACTTTTCCCTTATTCTTTAAAAACACAAAAACTCACTCCAGTCCTAAAGGGGTTTTATGTAGCACTGCCATTTCTGATATTTTATATGACAGGTTTCATATTTTTATTTCCACAAAGAAAACTTCACAAGCAATTTTATTCAGATAACCTGCTTCTTCGATACTTTTAGCTTATAGATCCATTCCACTCAGTAAACAATGGATTTAAGTAACATAGCCGTTAAGAGCAAGAGAATAAAATTCAAGGCACTAAGAACTACTTATGAGTCCTAGTTCAGCTACAGCACAGAGGTCTGCCAAAAACTCGTCCAATGCCTAAGTTACTCCAAACTCGTTGCTCTTTGAGCCTCATTAAACTGCGCTTATGTCTTACCCTGCATCACAAAACTGCTCAAGTTGACATCCCCGCAGAGGCACACACCAACCTACAGCTGATGAAATAATCATTTATTCCTCTGGGTAAGGGAAACAAAAATGTCCTGAACACCAAAGGTCTAAATGCCACCCGGGGATACAGGATTTTAGCCAGTCACACGTGGGAGCTTTACAGAGAGCCCCGCAGGAGCTGCAAACCCAACAAGACCAGAAGATTTCTTTTGCACTGACAAGCCACAGAGAGGTGAGGTGACAAAAACCCTCCTCTGGGGCTCACGCAGCGGTGTCTCTGCTACCCTTTGCAAATGTACATACCGGGGTTTTCTTTGCTGATGCCACAACAGTACTAGGTGGCATCAGGTATTTACTTTACTACTGCTATACCATTTTCTTGGGTCCTCATCAGTAAAAAGAATCAGATGAGTACAATCTGTAACAATTTTTACACCCCTCAGCCCAATTGAGAACACAGAATATTGGAAAGATCTATAAGATCAAGCTTATTCTATATATAATATGATACATAACATAGTCAGTCTCCATCCTTCTCGTCTACTTTAAAAAAAATTATTTTACAGCAGAATTGAAATTAAACAATTTTCAATTTTCTTCTTCAGAAACCCAAACATTTTTTGTAATTAAAGTCACAACGTTGCTAAGTTTTATACCATTTTCCTTTAAAATTCCCCTAAAACTATTGTTATTGTTGAGAGTACAGAGAATAAAAGTTTTCCTATCATTTATGGGAAGTATTTCTCAGCTACTTCTACCAAACTTGTGTTTGCTATCAATGTACAAGTTTTCCCAATAAAAGTGTACATGCTAGATATCAGCTGCCTCTGAATTGGACCATGAGATGTTGCAATGGAGACTGCCAATAGAAAAAACATATGGCATGCAAAGATGACAAGAAAGGACTGAATCTTTGCTAATTCATTTACAAGCACTTGAATAGATTCATGATATAGATACCTTTGCATTTACATCCAATTCAAGATAATGTGAATATGCTTTCTTATCGTAACTTGACAGAAAACTTTGTAATTCTTCAGGAAACAAAAAAAAATATCTCAGGCTATTTTGGTTCAAATTATTTTCAAAATATTTTGGCAAAGCAATTTTCTGCATTTGCTGGACACTGGGGTTTTACCAGTTCCAATCTGTTATCCAGAGACAGAGGTACTAAAAAGTTGCATAAAAACCCCAGTATGCACAAAGACATTTTAAGGTGATAGAAAAAAGCACTGCGTCAGATTTTAAACTAACAGCAAATTTAATTAAATTCATTTTCTGTTTAAAATAAATCTCTACATAAAATACCAAGGCATGCAAGAATAAAGCTTTGGAAGAACCCTAATCTAAGCAGAGGATGAGGCTTTCACAGGGTTTCTGCATGGAAAGTCACTGTCAGTGTGCAAAGGACAACTCTGCACATTTTCTTCGCAAGGCAGTGAAGTACTTGGCCTTGATATCATGAAGACAACAGAATTTGATTCAAAAAGAGTCTAACTGGCAGCATCTCACAAAGAATGCAGTCTATACGCGTGGACAACGTCAAGAAATTATGAATTTTGTCATATATTTATATAAGCAAGCATCTGCAACTTTCTAAATGCAAAGCACTCAGACCACCCTGACTCCCAAGAGGCTGTGGGAGGACCTCCTACTACACTCTGTACAGCTCCTGTTTGACAAGAGGATGCTCTTAAACTGAAAAAAAGAGCAAACAACAAGTTGCTGCCAATCTGTTAGTGTTACTGTTACTAACCTAACAGAACTCAGTGAAGGACTTCTCTAAAAAAAGGTTGCACAGTTCTAATTATGTGTGTAGAGTTAACACAAGTGTAGCTCTTATCTACCCCCTAAGAATGATTCCACCTTCTCAGACACCTAAGATCAGTGCAATAAGCTGAGTTTCCACCACCACCTTACACTTCTCAGACACCTAAGATCAGTGCAATAAGCTGAGTTTCCACCACCACCTTACATTTTCACAGAATTTCACCAGCTTATATCTTCCCATTACAGCCCTATAAAACCAGTTGCCAGTACTAACATTCTTTAAAAAATAAAGCCACTCCTTTTGCATAATTAGGTGCAGCACTTAAGAAAATCTTGCAATGACAGTCTGGGTCCAGACCAGGCCCAAAGCTCCCATCAGTTTTTCTCCCAGGTCTCCTCAAACCCTTCACCCAACCACCACGCTGGGCCAAACGCTGCCCCACGCCACCAGCCACGTACCCGGCTCACTGGACCTGGGGCAGGGGGACCTCGCAAGCTGCAAACCGTCATGAGCTGTCAACAGCCTCAGCAAATCTCACAGACATCTGTGGCTTATCAAGCCAGCAGCATTTTTCTTACATTAATCTCCACTAGGCCTGCCCCAGCTTTCATTTCAAAAGACTTGGCATGGTATCTTCCAAAAGAAAAAAAATATTAAAAAAATTGCTCGATTTCTTCAGATGCAGCTGGTTAGGAGGACCGCCTTTGAAATCTGAGCACATTGCAGAGATGTCGACATGCTCATTGCAGGCAGCTTGCAGCACAGGGGACAGCACTAATGACTGCAAAAGTCTTTTAGATGCTGCCCTTGGGCCAGCCCTCCCCTTCCTTTGGGGGAGTTTGGTGAGTATTTTCAGTAGCTGTTGTGCTGGGGGGCTCATCCAGATGCAGTGCACTCGTGTTGGACACCCTCCTGCCATCGGCTCTCCCAGCAGATCCCAAAACCCAGCTGGGAGGGTTGCAGCTCCCTCCTGCTGGCCACCAGCGGTGTTAGTGCCCATCATCTCCAACGCTGGCATTGGGGGTGGTGGCCAAAGTCAGGAAACAGCCTTCGTTGCTGATGCAATGAAGCCCAGGAGGCTGCTCCACCATGCTGCGTGTGTCCAGCTTGGACACCACGCCCCACCAGCCATCCCCCTTCCCACGGCCCTGCCTTCAGTGCGGTCCCCATCCCCTTGGCTGTGCTCTAACGCTTGGGGACATTCCAGCCTCTGCAAACGGGCTCCTCAGGGCACGTCTCCTCCTCGCTGCCCTGGAGATGCTGCTGTCACTATTACATGTCAGATCGTGTTACACCACTTACAGCACAAAGGAAAAAAAACTCCACCGCACCACCCCTGCTAGACACTGAAATTTATCTTTGGTCAACAAAGATTAATTACTAGAGGTTAAGCTCCTGTGAGGACCAGACTGCACCAACCTGACCACCGGCCACGTAAAGCCCACAAACTTTTCTCAGACTTCCACGAAACAACTTGTGTTAGATTCAAAACATCTCTTTATGGACAGTAACTAGGTCTTACCTTTTTTCTTGCTTCTATTTAGAAAATAACATGAAGGATCTCTTATGATATTTTCATGAAAACCTTACAGCAGAAGCAGTAATTAACATTCATTTTTAGTTACTACTTGCACAGTCAATATCAAGACAAGTGTCATGGCTTACCTGGCACCTCTCAATGTCCCCGCGGTGTGCAGGTGCGGCAGGCATGCTGCTGTCCTTACAGGTCCAAAAGCACAGGAGGAGGGATGGCTGTGCTCCACACAGAAAAAAAGAAGAAAGGACTAATGGTGTTTGTAGTTACAGCCCGCCTTCAGCTCCAGCTGTCTCAAGGCAGAGTGACATAAAACACGTAAGTTGGTTGTATTTCACAAAATAATACCCATATGCTTTCATATAACATTAAAAATGTCAAAATATATTTCTGTCCAGAGCGTGCATGTCAGGAAAGGGTCAGAGAGGCATTTTCAACATTGAGCGTGTGGTGTCCATCACCAGGCCAACCCCTCTCTGCCATGAGCATCTCAAGCTACGCTGTCAGCTCAGATATCCTTTCCTCTACAGCAAAGCAATGAACTTAAAAGCAAAAAGCACAACATAGTGTGTGTTTGTGTATTTACATACACACACACACAAAAAAAACAAAGACTACCACTTAATCCAAAACAAAATAGATTTTAAAATGTAGCCCAAAATTTAGATCAATCTAAATCACCATCTCTGGTCAAGATAACGTTAAAAAGTTTATTTCTAATTGCTCCCCAAAAAATCTGCTAAGCACGTACATGGTTAGTACATTCAAGAAAAGAGCTGGTAGGTCACTTATCTCTTTATAGTGATCTACATATGCTTAAGGAAAGATTTATAGCATTGTGGCTTTTAACTTACTTATAGTGAATAAGCTTGGAAACAGCTTTCAGCATCACCAATGGCTCCACTACATCAATGGGACATCGGGATGCTCGGGCCTTCACACGGGCAGGAAGAATCGTGGCTAAAATGGACTAACTAAAGAAGTCTTTTTATTCAGAACTTTTCAGCTGGTTTATCCTAGTCTTGAAGTAGCTGAACATTTATAGATCACTTACTGCATCGAGGCAGCGTTGTAGTGAGGAGAGGCTGGAGTCCCACCAACTTTGACATAGGAATCTGTCACATTCAGAGACCAGGAATTTAATAAAAACAGGGTTTTATTAAGAGGACTGACAGAAAAAAACAACTGATATCTCAGAGGAAGTCTGGTCTAGGCTTAACTTAGCAGCAGTCAGAAAAATATAACTCAGCACCAGTTATCAAACAATTAATCAGAAAACGGAAGCAATTTTCCTGCCAGTCACATTTCTTCAAAAACTAGATTTTCATGTAACTAATGTGATGAAGACTCAAAAAGGCAAGAAGCTTCAGCCTTCTACACTGAGTTTACAGTGTTCCATCTCCTCTGGGTGATATTTTCAAACCAGAAGAAAGCCTGGGGACAGTGGGATGAGTGCCCTCAGGATCACACATTCTTCTCCAAATTCCATAATGCAAAACCAGGTGTTCAAAACTGATGATAACTCTTTCAGTCACAGGGAAAAAAAAAGTATTTCTAAATTAAAGATTTCCTTCCATCAGCTAAACAGGTATTTCCCTGCTGATAAACCCCAATGGCTAGTCTATTCTTAAGAAACAAATCTGAAAGAATGACACCAAAATCCATGCAGTTACATTAATAAAAACACTAAGCTCTGTCATAATTAACTCTTCACTCTACTCTTAAAATTTGTCTTTCTCTGAGCTACTGTAAATCTTCATGAAGACATGGAGACCCGTATCTCCATACACAGACTACCAGTTAGCATAAGTTGACATAACACCACTGAAATCACCTTTACAGTTCCAGGACCAAAGCCATGAACCATCAATTGTTTCTTGCTGGCTTTACCTCTAAAAGAAGTTGTGAGCAGCAAAGAGCATATAGACTCACATTTAATGCAGAGTGAAACGCAACTCCATAAGAAGATGTCTGACTGCTCTTAACTGACATATGTTTTTGTCTTCTTTTATACATTTCACCCGCGCTACCTTGTCCTGACTATTTCTTTATGTCAAGCACTGTTTTTCCTAGTCTTTTGGTCTACTGAGGACTAGACTGCCATTTTTAACAGTGTCCATACATGTCCAACCATAGTGATCCATCAGCTGTTTGCCATGAACTAGAGCCATTTCTATTTCTTATCTTAAATTTACCCATGCAAAAAGGGGACATTGGCTCACTCTTATTGTAATTAAGATTTTGTATACATACACACACACATACACTATCCCTAACGCATATATTTGGACAATGTGTTATTTAGATTTTATTTCATCAAGTCCTCATGCAACCTGAAGATTTCCAACTGAAATGGTACTGACTGTTTAAAAGCCTTCTCACTTACCAGCATCTTCTGTCCTTCAATGCTGAGGCCACTGAGCACTGGCAGAGCTAGGACCCTGTCAGCTTTCCTTGGCGCTGGGGGTTGCCTGCCACCAACTAAACCATAGGAAAAATAACCACGTTTCCTCTACATCTCGTCTGTTCTGAAGTTTGGTTTTAGGACATGTTTTAGTAGCTGCTTCTTGTTCATAATAGGTTTTCCACGTAAGTCAGTACAGTGGTTAAGCTGTTTGGCTCATGCTTCCTCCAGGCTTCAAGTTGCCCGGTAACAGTTTTGGGCTTAATCCGAGTGTTTGCTGTTGCAGCACTCCCCACTACATCCAATAATGCTCTTCAACCCTAACGCACTCGCAGTACTCAGACTCACTGTCTGATGTACTCACTGACATCACTGCTGTAAGCCTGATGTCACCAAACAACCACTCCCATACAAAACCAATAGTTTCACACTTTAATTGTCCCAGGCCCCTTAAAGCCGCTTTGATATTCTTAGCAGTTTCAAGTCTGTAATTCTTCTGTCTGCTTTAATTTTGGCGTGTCTTATGTGTCCAATTTGTTTTTAAGAAAGCTTTTAATTAAGAACAGTAAAGAAGAACAGTTTTTGTGTTAGTTGTTCCTACTTCTCCTCCCCCCACCAAAAAAGTCCCCTTTCCCCATATTATATCACAAGAAAGTGGGTATGGCCAACATCACTGAGAACAGTATAGGTCAACTTCAAAGCAGGCTCCTATTGACACACTAATTCCCTATCACCTCAGATATTTCACGTGCCAATTTCTTCAATAATTAGACTCTGCTAGCAAAGAGGTGAAATTATTATTTTAATATTAGGCCTCCTTTTATCTTTGAAAAAGAGCATTTGTTTTGGCACTATCAAGAGAAACCTTAATAAAGTGACTGGCAAACAGTATGTTTAGCAATGAAAATGATACCCGAGCAGGGATTATAATGTAAGCAATAAGAAGGAATAGAGAGATTTAGGAAAGGATGTGATTTATAATGACTTTAAGGAGGATAAGCTTCTACATCTGTGATTCCTTGATTCTATAATATTTTAATTGATTATCAGAGCTAACAGGTTTATTTTTTCATGTGAATAAAAGCTGTTTTACTTTAGCTTTCGTTTGCATTTATTTTACAGCCTATATTAGTATGGATATTTTTTCATGAATTTTGGCTCCAGCATGTTGTACTCATTCCACAGGCTTAGAAACCTAAATTAGCTTGGGCTGGGGGAGGGAGTGGGGAAAGTCTGTGGTTACACCTGTTACTCCGCACAGTAGTGGAGGGGGTTTGGGGGGATTTCGGACCAAAAACAGTATCACTCTGCACTGACTTACCCTCCTTGTCTTTACTCTCTGCTGACAGGTCCCCCAGCAATTACCGCTCTCCCTTTTAGGCTCGATTGCAGTCATATTAATAAATTCACTGAAAAAAACAACACAAAAACCAACTGAAACCCACATTCTCGCTGCAGGTCAGGTTGGCAGCCGAAGCCCTTCAATGGGCATATGTGCAGCCCGCTGAAGGCGATAGGTCCTAAGCCGGTAAATCCCCTGTTGCTGAAACGAGGTAGAGTTGGTCATTATTTATTTCTCTACATACTAATCATTCTCTCATGAAATGAAATTTCAAGGAAAATTTTACGTGCTGGTAAAAGCAGGCAGAAATGCACAGTGCCACTTAGATCAGGTTGCTCTCGTACAGCTGCTTTTAACTTGAATTTATGTAAAAAGTGGGATTTGGAAATACTTGCATGAAAATTCAATTATGTTTTTTAGAATATACTATTCATAATTATTTATAAACAGGGTGCAGGAGTGAGGAAGGGAGTACACCCTGAGCTGTACCTGCTCTCCTCAGTGACTTGTACGGGGCGGCCAGAAGTGCCTGTGTTGGAGCTGTACATTTACTACATAAACACCTGCACCAGGGGCAGATGCCTGCGCCTGCTCCTTATTCAGTGCACATCAGGCCCCCAGCAACACCTACGGCAGGTGGCTAACACGTCATCTGAACTGCACCCAAAAAGTGCCTTTTTTCTCCACTGACTACAAGCTAGCTTGCATACGGTCTGTAGGTATCTAATGTGAGGCAAGACGACTGCCGTGCTATATCCTCTAAGTCAACTGAAAAAGCTTAGGAATTCACAACTTTTAAATGAAATAATCCAAAAAACTTCAGAATTAAGGACTTTTTTTCCCAGCTGCGCATTTCCCTGAGCTTAGTCGTTACCCTACGAGATGAAGCAATGATGAAGGGCAGCTACTGGATATGGCCAGAGGGCTGCTCTGCTTCAGCCTCTGCCTGGCACATCAGCAACATGAATATTAGGCACCTGTTTCTGAAGCTTACAAGAAGATTTTTAGCTTTTGTACACTCCCTCAGCCTCATTCACCATTTGGGGCTGGAGGCAATACATGAAAACAGTTACGGTTGGACTCGATCTCAAAGGTCTGTTCTCTTACACGTTTTCAGAAACTTTTCAGTGTGATTTCTTACAGGCAGTCCTAGAAGCCAAGAACTTTAGGAAAAAAAACTACTTCACTTGATCCAAGTAGTTATGCAGGAGTGGACTCATTTGGGGTAAAAAATAAAAATAAAAAACCCCAAGGTCTACACATAGATGCTAAGCTATTTCTAAGCAATGAGCAACACAGATCTCCTAAATTAATATGTAAATAAGTAAAATATAGGTTCAGGTCACCAATTTCCATGGTGAAAGAAAGACAGCTTGCCATATCTAAGCCTACAAATTATTTCAGCAACATTTGTACATGCAGACTAGCCTTTATATTTGTTAACATTTAACAGAATAATTGAAAACACTCTTAAAATTCAAGATTAAATGCCTGCTTACTTTTCTTTACCTACAAATCTTACCACTCATTGTGCAGTTTCAAAGGGAGGCAAGCAAATCTTTTAAAATCTGCAGGTGAATGTGATTTGCATCCATGTAAAACATTTGCTTTTATTAGGACTGTTGGGGAAGAAAAGAAGACAGCCTTTAACTGGCCACTGCAGTGGATATTTTAAGGCAGTAAACATCAAATTAAAATGAAAGCCATTCCTTAAAATGTTAAGCATCTCAGAGTGAAATCTGCCCCAACGGAAATTCGTAGGTATTTTGGATGTTTCACCTGTATGAGTCACTTAAAAAATTCTTTGCTTCTGGCCCAAGAGGACCTGGATTTTGAGTGATCTGTAGCGCCAGTTTTACCTTTCAACACTTGATGGAGCAGTTTCCCTGGAGTTCCTTTCGCCTGGGTCGCACTCCAGCGCACCTTCACCCCGGCCTGTCTCGTACCAGCCTGCTCCTTTGTGCTGTAACCAAAAGAGCCCAGAATGAGAGCCTTGTGGAAAAGCATCCCTACCAAGTGTAACGTTACACGAAAAGGAAAGTCAGGAGCTTAACATTCAATTCCTTACATTCATATTGTTAATTTTTAAAAATGTTGCTTAAACATCAGTAAAGGCATTAAAACATATTCTGACTTGGCGGGGGGAAAAATACACTAAGCAAGGAGTTGGAGAACAAGCCTTAGGGCTCTGTTCTGGAACATCTTCCAGAAAAGAAATGAGACATCAGGCAGGCAGTGTCAGGTACAGCCAGCATCCCTGAAGCAGAGTGAATTTTGCTCTTCTCCCAGTATAATAACAGAATTCAGCACAGGTTTCCCCACTCATATTAACACTATGGAAAATCTGGATCTCTGTCACAGCAAACTTTATAGGAAAAAAGCAGAAGAACCAAATTCATGCAGACAGCTACAGAAATGGACCAAACTGATTGATTACATCTCAGCAATAACAGACCTCACATTTCTTATTGAAATAAAGTCTCGATTTTATTAAAGATCTACAGTTACAAGCTAACATAGAAGTAAGGAGACAGGATGTTGTTCCAAAGGCTTGGAAAAAAATCCTCTGTAATCAATATACTGGCAAATTACAACTTTAGCAGCAGCAGTTTGGTATCTGGCTTACTTCCTAATCCTTTAATCTTGTCTGCTACAACCAAGACACTACTGCCAACAAATGCCATGCCATAAAAGGTGGGTATTCGCACATACTTTCCTATGCTTGGCATGATTAGAGCTTAAATCTACTCGTCACAAACTCCCTGAATGATAAGAGGATTTGGGCAAACAGTAAAGATTTCATGGTCACGCTATGAACTACAGTCTTTGGCTGAGAAGCATCCCTTTAAGCATATCAAGAACTGAAGTTCCTTCCTTCCTTTTCTCTTTGCAAATTTTAGCTGTCTCACTTTGTGAAAAGTGATTCTTATTCCTTATTTTTAATGTCTTTGCACAGCCCTAGTGTTAACCAATTGAGCTGATGCCATGGGTTGTCACTGGCTGAGAGAACTGGGGAGAGCCACAAAAGACATTTCTGACTACTTGTCTGGATCTATTTTAAAGAAAGCTGCCATAAGCTTCTTGTAGTCTTGTGCTGCAAGGCATCTCTTACATATTTTGGTTAAGAGAAAGACATTTTAGGAACAAGCTACTGTGAGTTCACACCTCAGGAGTTGAGCCAAAACTTCTTATATTTCCACTGGAGTTGACAGTCAAAAGAAAAAACAAGTCAGGGACAAAAAAGAAAACAAAAAGCACCAAAAACCCACCATTTCTGCTTTGATTTAACCTGATGCAATTGCAAAAGACAAAAATGTACAAGAGCAGCAGCAGAAGAGGGAGGGGGAAAAGAGAAAGAGGCAGCCCTAATACAGACACAGAGCTGCTGACCTTAGGAGTCAGAGAGACTTCCTCCTCTCAATGTTTTAGCTTGGCACCTTGGGCCCAGACCCTGACTGGCATAAATCACTGCAGCTTTCCTGAAGTCATCTCTATTTATAACAGCTGGGGACCTGGCACCGCAGCCATGCAGAAGTTAAGAGTTGGTTTGTACAGGTGCAGTTTCTACCAAGTTCTCAGCTGAGAAAGGTACAGAGGCAAATCTCACTTACTATCACAACATCAAAAACCAGTCACTACTTCTTCCCAAACCACTGCAGTAAACTGTTCAGGTTAGTCCCTGGCATTGCAGACTTGCAAGGACAACTTCTACATGATTTTGATATCTGAATGAAGGTTAGAAATTAACTCTTGCCCAGGGAGATAGATGGGTCTCCTTTTCATCTGATGCATGGTGTGACTAAGACAACAGAAGCTTTTGTCCCCCATCACTCCAGGGCTTGGCTGGGAACAATATGATCTACTCTGTTTTTATTAAGCTGGAAAGCACCCTAGAAGCTTGCTTAGGTCATTTGCAAGGTTATTCAGCTTAAAAAAAAGAAAAAGAAAACACCAAAACACCCCAAACAAAACCTGCCCTGTGTGGGAACAACAGACCAGTGAAGATTAAAGCAAAGAACAGTAAGTGTTTTCCCCTACCACTCTCCAAACCCTGCCAGGACAGCAGCAAACTCAGACCTCTGAAACTACTGTTTTAAGGGATGGTAGTGAAACTAAAACCTAAGTCCACAATCTGTCCCACCTTGCAACAGGAGTGCAGCAATGCACAGGCTCCCCACAGACTGTACGTCCAACCATTTGAAAATTCCTGCTTTCATAACCCAAACTGGATTGTTCCCTGTTTTACATCCTAACTTTTTATGGTGCTTCTCCTGTATTGTTAATAGATTTCTCTTTTCCAGGCAGAAACAGCTTGCAATCTTATTACTGAGAAGACCTTTTCTGAAAGGAGATGCTCTTCCTCAGGAACATAGTGAAAAACATGAAATCACAATGAAAGACATTTCTGGAAACCTCGCATGTGATGAGTTGCAACTTTGCTACGGGAAATACGCTGTTGCTTCTGTTCAGCAACAACCTCAGCACAGTTAGTTTTTTTTGTCAGAAATCAAGTTCCACATAGCTATGTGACAAAAGTAAATAATGACTCATTAAATGATCCTAAGAAAAAAAACTGAAGGCTTGCTCCTCTCCAAGGTATTTGCACTAGGAAATCTGATAATGTCACCAACCACAGCAGCAAACGTTACTTGAAGATTTTCTCTCTTCACTGAGGCAGCCAAAAGCATGTTGAAACCACCACTCTGCGCGGTTGTGCAGTCACCTTCACAACAAAGCTTTGTTTTTACATCCTCAAAGATTAATATAGAAAAAGTTATACATCAAAAAGACCATGCGAAGAATTAGATAGAAGCACTGCAACAGTCCAGTCTTAGTGCCAGAAGCACTGTGCTTAAGAGATGAATTCTTGCACTGCAAGTCTTATTTTAAATCAACTTGAGTTTGACTGAATAATCCAAAACTAATTCATTTAACATCCATTACCAGTACTCAGAGTCCTTGAACCAAACTAAAAGCTCAAGCAAGACTCAATGACAAGAGGCAGATTCATTTAAGAGAAATAGGAAAGCATGATATAGAAAGCGTGTTAGGGGAAGTCTGTTTGAAATGTCAGATACTACACAGCAAACTTACCACGGAATAGAGACTCAAAGCCAATTTCAAAGGCGCATTTAAAATTAAATAAATTTTTCTTCCCCTCCATTTCACAACAGTTAAGGCATCAGCAATGGCACAGGTCAAGCAGGCAACTCATTTACTCCATCTAAGTTACCTCATCCATAGCAATCTGTCTTTGTTGGGATTTTGGTGGGGAAGAAGGAAGGATGGGTTGTCTTTCATTTGCAACCACCACTTTGACACCTTACGGTCTCCGCAGTAACGTTCTTCTAGGCAGCCTCTTCAGCACCTACAGGAATGCTGTCCTGACCTTCGGGAGAGACTATAGCAGCAAAAAGTCATATATATAAAAAACTAGGTAAATTCTATTTAAGAACAAACTAAACCCTTTTGTGCATTTCTGCAGCTAATATTTGTGATATATATTGACCTGGAACTTTAAACAACTCATTAATAGGCAAAAAAAATAGATGCAGCTGTCTACAGTGCTGAGGGTATTCATATTTGCACATTGATGCAACTCTATTGAGATTCACATTTTTTAAAAAAAATTTTCATCCAAGACAGTACAGGTCATTAAATCACATACAATCTTTCCACAATGCTTTCTTCACACTGTAGGTTTATAGCTATGTTCCTTTTTTTTCCCAAGGTTGTATCTTTCTGTGTGTTCTCCTTGGGTAGGCATTGGCTTCACAAGGCACTCCCCGTGACTGGCTGCCCCTGCCAGGAGCTCCCTGCACAGCCCTGGCCATGTCCAGCCACAAGCCCAGGTTCTGTTCCAGTCCCAGCCTGCTCTCCCGAAATCACCCTTGAACGCATTTAGATATTTCTCCTTCCTCAGTTACATGCACAGGGTTTAAATACAGTATTATGGGCACTGCTCAGCTCTGAATGTCTCTAAATTCTCTTTCATATTCTCTTTTCTGCTCCTCGCCCTCAAGAGCGGCATTCTTTTGACGAACAAATCTTGTTTCCAAAGTCAGTATTTCTTGTGAATAGCACAGGCATGTCGAAATTAACAGGCTGTGCCCACATCCGCACTCACGTCTCGTTTCTAACTCAGCCCTTCCAGCCAGGTTAGCACGAGCTGAAGGATGCTGTGCTTCCACCCTTGCACATGGAAATGATGCCAGTTATCTCCCGCTCTCTCTTTTCACTGCAGTCATAACACACCCAACGCCCAAACCAACCCACAGTTGCTAGAGGACAACCTTTCTAGGGCAAAGGAATGGCTCTCACTTGTAGGACCCACAGGCACAGCCACCACACTTAGCAGATAGCCCATACAGCAAACCCTCCTCAAACAGTACCCAGCAGCACTAAAGTGGAGCCTCCGACCATCAAAATTAGTTGAGTTCTGCTGAGGTGCATGAACTGGAGACAATTAGCTGCACCCCACAACCTGCTCCTGAGAACATCCTGCTGTACCAAGCACGTACATTTGAATCACTGTAGACTATTTATGGAAAAAGCTAAAAGGAACAACCCAAATACTTAGGAAGGGCTGCTTTGGCTACAAACACCTAGTCAGGAAGGGTTAGCAGAAAGCATGGGGCTGTCTCTGACAAAGACCCTACCAGAGGTGCTATTAAAGGTTAAACAACTGAATAATCCCTAACTTTCATCTGCAGATGGCTGCCTCAGGGGATTTTTCCTGAGCAGCTCAGGCGTGCCCCTGCACTGGCCTTCTCCCGGCAAGCTGCCGTCCGCTGCGGCGTAAGGGACACCAGCTCAGCCCACAGCAGGGTGCAACTATTTTAAGTAATAGTGGCTGATACTAGAGGAGCATGAAATTCAATCCTGTCATAGCTGAAATACCTAACCATCCTGAAAAAAAAAAAACAACCAAAAAAAAAAACGCTACTGAAAAACTCTCCCAGAGGCTTATAAACTGAACTGCGGAAATTTCTCTCAATCTATCCATAGCAACAGTCACACGGAGTTTTAATTTTTGCTTGAGGACTGGGTTGTAGAGATGAGTTTTCTTGCCTCTGAGACTCATTATTGTCCCTACAAAAGTAGCCCATGAAACAACAACATGTAATCAGCAGTACCGCTGGTTGATTTATGCAAGGCAGCAGAAGACACAGGGGAGAAAATGCAATGTCGCAATGAATAAATACTGGCAGGCATACAGTCCCTCACTTTCCAATGCAAAACTGGGACCAAAAAGTCCCACTGATTTGGCTTTAGTCAACTCCCAAAACATACAGGATTCTGTCTAGAGGAATTACTCAAGTAAAACCATAGAGAAAGTCTATAATTATTCTTTATATTATCTTCGTCATCCCACACAAACAGTACGAAAACCCAGCACTTGGGCATCTCTGCCCTAAGCTCCTGCACATTTTGCCCATGTCATAAGCCCCGGGCTGTAAGCTTTAAGAACAGGCCACCTCAAGGCCAAGGCAGGCACAAAAACAGATTTCGGCTTTTTATTTCCTTATTTATTTTACACCTGGTCCTTTTCTCCAGCTTCTTACATCATTCTTCCTGATTTAATACATAATTTTAGCCTTCTGTGTCATGGATTGTTGGCACACTTAGCCTTTGCCTAATAGCATAAGCAATCTTTACACTCTATCCCAGCCTACTGATTTCCTTAATAGATATACCAAAATATCTGATTAAATGCATTTCTCATTCACTGTAAATAAGTCATGTAAAAATATAACTGAAGCTTTTTTTCAGCGCTGGTGTTTAGCTGATGTCACTAATCATAATTTGCTGCAAGCAGAATGCTTGGTCAATGTAATTCAATAGTTGTGGAGGAAAGGGCAAGCCCTTTGCTGGGTAAGTTGTCAAAAATCCACTGAAAAACACAGAACCACCAGCTGAATATCTGCCCTTTAAACAGCCCTAGCCATAAAATGTAAAAGACATTTCAGTGTCTTTCAGAGTTTTGTCTTTGCATTATACCATTTCCAGTCTTCAAAATAATTTAAAAAGCAGACCAGGCAAATTCTGGCACATCGTGGAGAAACAGTGACACTGCCATAGCTCGACAGGTATTTGGCATCATGTTAAAAGCGCAATTCAGAATAGGAAGGAAATATAGTCCCATCTATTAGTACAGAGTAGGCTTTTACTCCCATTTGCAACCCAAGTTGTCAGTTACTGGAAGAACAGACCTGAATAGCATGCAACATCTTCGGAAGTGAGGAATTGCCTGTCTTACTTGACTCTAAAATATCTCAGTTTAAAACTTGTAGTCTTCTTGGGGATAATACAGAAAAGCACAAATACAAGGAATAAGCAATGGGATAAGGTTTTTCTAAATAATAATGTCATGAGCTGAGGTACTATCACACTCATGGAAACAGAAGCATGTGTCACTATTACTGACTACAACCAAGGCCCAGATTAAAGCCAGGTTAAGGTAGTGACACACCAGACTGAGCTTTTAAAAACTTTTTCGCTTATTTGCCATTTCCTCCCATTTCTCTCCTGTAAGTGCTCAAAACCTGAACCTGTGAGCAGCCTGTTCCTCTAATGCCCAGCATTTATCTTCCCCATTACACTCAGGTGTCAAAGGCGAACACAAGAATGCTGCCAGCAGAAAAGCTGAGGGCACAGCTCCAAAGCAAACGTTTAGCACAACAGTAAACAGTAATTTGGCTGTTCACATACTGTGTATAATATTTTGGGACTTGAAAACTTAAGATGCTTAATGAATAAGTGTTTAATGAGTAAGTATACTTCAAATGATCCTGAAGGAGAAAGCCCTTCTTCAAAGCATAAACCAAGCTTCAAAGTATACTTAAATACTGGTGGCACCCACCTATTCCGTAAGGGATCAGGGGACTACGTTGCCAGATGCTACAGAGACACACTGTCCTTATATTTCTTATGAATGAAGAAGCCTTGTTTAAAAAAAGCAAGACCAGCTGTTAAGCTGAACACTGGGCTCTTTGAAAGTTATGTGACATCTTTAGAAGGAAAAAAACTATAACTCTAGCCACAGAAATGTGTTGCTTGTATAAGTGATGAAATAGAGAAAAGACTTGAAGGATTATTTTTTTAAACTGCTTACACCATGACTAATGCAAGTCCTATTTGGTTACTTTCCACTGAAACATCAGAGTGTAAAAATACTACCCACCTATTTGGTGTCTGTTGGAGTAAGTCACTTTGCCTGTGCTACACTATAAATAATGATATTAGTGGCAGGGAGTCAACTGCTCGAATATGAGCAGATCCCCAGCACTTTACTTGTCTGGGCAAGCAAATGCTTCAACTCCACTCAAGCAACTGTTGGCCACTAAATCTTACGCTCATGCATCTTCTGGGTTGTGTTTGGTTTTAGGTTTTGCTTGGTTGGTGGGTGGTTTTTTGTTTGTGATTTTTTTTTCATAGTTTCTACTGCTTTTCAAGAATGCAGAGAGAAGCACAATCTCCAGCTTTCTAGCTTTCTACTTGTGTTTTGTCTCCTAATACACTTGCAACTGGATCATAGGTAGAAATTATTATGCCAACTCTGTAATAAGAAACCCTCTAGAGGCGTAAAACTGTGAGCACAAATGAATCAAGTCCTATGAAACCAAGAAAAGTTCAAAAATCCATTTTAGATACTGTCTCTATTGCTCACCAGTTCTCTGATAATGGGAAGAAAAAGGTTTTAGAGGTGTCCCACACAGACTGGTATTCAACGTATATATACATTTAACTAAGAAATAACCTGAATTAAAATGAGACTCATTTGCAAAGTTAACTTGACAGTGTTTTTGCCAAGAGTCACAATATGATCCTTCTCTCTCTCTGGGAAGATCTGTTCAGTGAAGGCTTTTTAGGCCCCTTCGGGCACTGCCAGACATCTAGAAACTGCTGAGCGCTGGGCAGCATTAATAGCGCCGTGCTATGCAGCCCATTCCAATGGCACGCTACCGCAGCCCCTGGGTAAAGCGGGACTGTCACGAGCCAGAAGAACACTCTGGGGCCAAATGCATTTAGTAGAGTTTCTCCTCTGGTCCTGGCAAGTGTTTTTTCTAACCAAGTGTGAAGCTCAGGCCCCATAAAACCAGGACCTTTGCTGCTTTTCTAGTCTATATTTTACTTTACCTGCATCTGTGCCAAGCAGCTGTAGGAGAGAAACTACACAGAACCACTGCTTTTGTTTGGGCTAGCATCTGCTGTTAAAACCACCCACTTGCCCTGGGAAGAAGTAGCTCAGCACCATTTTTCCCCCCCAGCATTCACAAACTATAAACCTCTGACCAGGGGCTTCACCGCCCACCAGCACTGTTCATCTTCTCAGTTTGTGCTTGCAAACTGCCAGCCTCAGAAGCAAAAACTCCTAAATGCCTCTACACCAAACACCCCAAAACATATTTTCACCACGTTGTGCATTAACTGCTTCTCAGGCTGCTAAGTTTGGCATAATAGCCTTTCTTTGAGATCTGTTTAGAAGGGCTAATACATGTAATGAAATTTTCTGCAACTGCAGTTTAAGAAATTCTATTGTGTCCTGGTTGTCAAGAAAAATTAATGTCTTGCTCTTGTTTCATATCTTTCCTTCAAAGGGGGAAGCTGCCACGAAGTGTTTTCAGCCCCATCCTCATATAGCAGGTTTCCCTGTAAAATCTTGCTCCAGGCCAAGGACTTGACCCTCTCACAACCAACAGCTTCTCACACAGCACCACGGCCACTTTCCTCTTGCTCAGAACTTCAGAAATGCCTTGCTCTATACCATCGGACGGAAGCTGCGTTTCATGGAGCATGCAAAATTAAAGTACAGGAGGGATTTAAGGATCTAACAAATACAGCATTTGCTAGGAATGGTTTTTGGGTTCATACCTCGGGGCTGTTTTCTGATTTGATCAAGTCAAGGGTGCACGATGTGGTCCTTCAAGTGTCAGTTCATGCAAACAGAACCACCACAGAAATAAGTCTTATTATTTCACACAAGCCTCACAGAAATGCCAGCTACTGTATTATTAGGGATAGGCAGTCTTAAAAGCAATGTTAAATCTATCTATAGGCTATGAGCAGGATCAGTGCTGGAAACACACAGGTTGTGCATGCTCCTGCCACAGGACACAAGGCAAAAAAAAAAAATCAGCATGAGGAAATGGGGGAAGTCACCAAGTACTAGGTACTCTTACCACAACAAGCCCACAGTAAGAAATAGCACAAGCCCCTGCTGGCAATTGGAAGACACCATGGGCTATGTGTATTTACTAGCAATATTTAGCAGGGATATATAGATATTTTATGTTGTAATTCAATTGATAATTCCAAATGAAGCCCTTTGCCCTGTTGAAAATCAGTGTTCCCAATACTGTTTTTTTATTATTTAATCAATAAATATATATTTATTTGGATTAAAATTTGCTAATTTTTTGCAGAGAACAGCAGGTGCCAGATTTGACTCATCTAACCTATACTTTTTTCCTTTGTTGGGCAAGAGTATATTAGTCTTTTCAAAAAAAAAAAAAAGAGAAAGAAACATTCATTTTCTCCCTCAAGTTGAAAGTGAATTATGGGACCAGATTAAAAAGTGATCTGAGTGTGACTGCCCAGTTTCAGTTTTCACACTGAACTCAAACGGCTGCTTTTGCTATTTAAGCATCATTTATGAAAATTTGAGAAGTCCTTCCAAAGCCAGACAGACACTTAAGGTGGAGTCACCACCATCACACACGTACCCAGTAAGTTTCATAAGCATCCCATAAGATTTCAGTAAGCATTCAACACAAGTCATGAAAACATTTGAAAAGATAGAAGACGAAAATAAATGAGGTTCCTTTTGCCTACTATTCGATAACATGGTAGTCTGAAGTGTCTCCATGCCTGCAGGATAAATTGAAAATAAATCCATTGGTCTCAGCCTATAGCCATATATCTCCTGCATTTCAGAAGTGACTTCCCCTAATTAAGAGGCATTAACTACTTCTGCGAAAAGATAAACGAGCATCAGGCTCAGCCCCATCTATCCAGGAAAGTGCAACTCCAGTCCATCTCATCTTCTGGAAAAGTAACCAGATATCTTTGCTAGGGCAAGAGAGTTTGTATTTCGTGGTCCACAACTAGTGAAAGTGCTGATCTTTCTGTAGAGCTGAGGGAGGCTGGCTAGCATTGAACGCCTTGTTAAACACGGATGTGTCCTCCCTGACCCAGGCAGACCCCCAGCAGTCGTCCAGCTCTACCTCTGCTCCAAGGCTGCAGCTCATTCACGAGGCTGATGCTCAGATGGGGTAAGGACAAGGTTTTCCCCATGACCACTGCTACCCTCTGCATCTTCCCAAGAAAATTATCTGAGAATATTATTTCAGCCCCTCAAATATACCTCTTCCCACCACTCATCTGACCTATGGCAGTTCAGACTGCACTCAAGTCCACAGCACCTTCCATGGTTTGATGTCATTTCAAGAAAATTTACTCCTCTCTGTTGCAAGAGGACCGGAGAGATGTCACCCTACAGATAAATAATAATGATTGAGACCATATGATATGTTCCCCACTATCAGTTTCTCACACATGTTGCCATGGCATGCTTTGGGCAGTTGCTGGAAGAGCTGCAGTCCCATTTACGCAACACAGTTACAAGACATCTGTTTCAGGAGACCGGTGCTAGCCTTGAACTCTCCAGCCACTCACAAATCATTCCCACCCACAAAGCCCTGTCTGCAAGACGCTGCCACCCATGAAACACGACGGGCATTAATTAGTTCTGCCCCCTGCCTAGTGAGCACCGGTAGCGTTGCACAGCTTCCTGCAACAGGAACCACCAGCTGCTTTTTATTCAATGCTCATCAGGGGTCCACCAGGATACGCTCTATCTCCATGTCCATCCTGCCCTGCCCTGCCTCAAGGGGAGGGGGCAACCGCCCCAACGGCCGAAACAACTCTGCATGACCCGACCTCCACCCACCCACTCCACAGGCAGCCCCACTTACTCCCCAAAGATACTGGGGCACCACCTACCAAGGAACTGCTCCCGTGTTCCCCCAAGCTGATGGTTCTGCAGCCAGGACACTCAGCCCCGGCCCCAGGAACAGGTGGTGAATGCAGCCGAGTCCTTCCAGCAGCAAACATCTTCCCCAAATCCAAACTGAGCAGGTCGATCTGACAACCTACACTGAAACAGATTCTTTGCTCTCAGAGCTCTTATTTGTACTGGAGCAAAATTAAGTCCAAGAAATATCTATACAATATCCCAGTTTGCCATGATGTTGATATATAAATGTTTTGGATATAAGCTTTTAGCACAATGTAGATAACACAGAAGTAAAATTAGTGTTGTTCACATAGGGAGCAGTAAATTAAATAGGAGCAAAATCCACAGTATTTAGAAAATATTTACAAACTGAACCGACAGAAATACAAGTGTCAGGCAAAATTAATTGATTTTATTTTCCCCCTAAGTTTCTGAAACATTAGCTTGGCACAAAGTTTATATCATAGCTCTGGAGACCACAGTTAGGTGACACATAGAATGGTAGCTCACTGAGACCCAAGAGTATCTAACATAGCTCTAAGAGGTAGAACTTTTCATTCAAAAGTGTTATCTCCACAGACTAGCTGCAAGGGTAGTAAAGCCTTTACCCAAGTGTATGTAGAAGTTACATAACTGGACATGCAGACACAAGTAACAATGGACTTAAAATTATTCAACATGATTTTTTTCATTTTACTGTTTAAACTTGAGTCAACTAAGGGAAAGTTGTCTCCTTCCACAGAGTTGCTTTTAAAAAACCCCAAACAACTCTGCTATTTACCAGCGGAAGCTCCAGTAAAGAACTGAAGGCGTGGACAGCTTTTATTTTATATATCCATCAGACAAGACCATGAACCATTATATATTTTCAAATTCTTCCTTGCATTCATGAGTTTGATATTTTCACTGTACAAGATCTGGAATGCCACCTGCACAGCTGGAGATATATAAAGGAAGCAATGATCAAATAGGCAAATATAAAAAATGCTTGAACAGTTTCAATTTTGGTCTTTAATACACATGCACAGTGTAACTCATTATGCATAACTTTTGACATATTTTAAACATGCTGGAAGAAATTCCAACAGGGACATATATTCCAGCTAGGCATATACAGAAACCTTAAGCCTCATACCCCACATCAAGTGCACAGATCAATGCAAGAGCAACAGTATGGCATTGCCTGATGCAAAAAACATCAACTG
The DNA here is from genome assembly GCF_000703405.1 of Apaloderma vittatum. Lineage (NCBI taxonomy): Eukaryota > Metazoa > Chordata > Aves > Trogoniformes > Trogonidae > Apaloderma > Apaloderma vittatum. The sequence continues at coordinate 34,759 of NW_009720679.1, forward strand.
ATCTGAAATAAAAGGCATTACAACATGATTTTTCTCCCCATTTGCTAGTTAAGTCTATCATAAGCTGAGAGAAAGGAGTTGCTTTACCAACTACACTTCACCTCTAGTTATTCCTCGAACTCGTGTGTTACAAAGAACTAGATTTGTTCCTCTACTGATGTTAATCCTTAGAATATTGACTATCATGTATTAATTAAAAATTTAGAAAGGATATTAACTATTAGTTAAATATTAATTTTCCAACATTAAAATCTGTATTATCCTTAATTTAATTTACCTAAAATAATAAAATCCAGAGAGCCTTATTTTGGCAGTATATCGTATTTTGGAGTAATTTAATTAATCTGGTCTTAGTAAGACTTGGAATCAAAGTACAGCTGTTGAGCCATAATGATTCTTGAATCCCTGGTACAACACTGAAAACTCTTCCATTCTCGCATTACTGCAAGATGGTCTGATATTTGGGAAAGTTTAGAAAAATAGCATTGCAATAAATTAGTAATTGTCAAAAGTCTCATTGCTCTTTAAGGTATTGATGATCGGGATTGAGATATGTTGCCCTCCTTGGTCGCACCCTTTGCTGATTGAAGAGGTTTCCAATTTGCACGCTTTTTCATTCAGCAAGAGCCCAGATGGCAATTACTAGTGCAGAAATAAGCACTGAAGGGGTATTTCAGTCAACAGGCTGAGGTGGTTTTTCCCTCCTACCCAACATGCCCAACATCCATCCATTCTTTGCTGTTTGCTTGCGGCTGATGAAGTTTGACTCCACCATTAACAATCCACACTGGAAGCTAAAAATCACCCCAAGCACACCCCACCACCGACCACCTTTGCTTCACACTTCAACTCACTCTGCACAACCCCTGCATTACAACTGCAGGCAAAAATGCATTTCCTTCACAGCAGCTTTCAAACAGCCTTCACAGTTTATCTTTACGCTTAATTCCCCGCAGCTGTCGGGGATGGCGGCGGGCTCCGGCCGCACGCGGGACCCCACCACAGCACCCCAGCGCCGCAGAAGCGTTTTGTCATTTCTGCCTTTCTCCTTCTAATCCCTTTTGCTGGCCACAATCCGACCAACGCCTCGTGAAAAAACAGATGGCAGTAACCGATATGGTCCGTAATTGTGGCCAGTTAATAGCAGAGGATAAGAGTGAGATAAGGACCAAGCACTGGTGGCCAGCTGCTGCTGAGTTAACCCTTCCCGGCATCACCTCAGTAGAGCTCAGCTGCCTGCAAAACCTCAGGGATGAATTATGGCTATTTCCAGTTCCTCCTCCCTGCTTTTTGCCACTTCATTCATTCAGGGCTTTCGTGCCTATCAGGATAATGAGTTTAAAGCCCGATTCTTTCCTTCCACCTTACAGTCAAAGATCTCAAACAGCCTTTGCCGTTATTGAATTCCTTGGTGGAGCAGGTAACCCTCATTCCATTTGCAAGAGGAATCGGAGCAGAGGAGCTAAGTGTCTTCTCCAAAAGCTCAGGACCAGATTTACGCTGGTATGCACCCAGCATAACCTTGATTGAAAAAAGGAGCTGGGAGTTGCTCTTTGTTTCAATCAAATTCATCCCTCTAAGCAATATAAACACAAATTCCTTATCCCAAGGATAAAGACCAAAGAAAAAACAGACTAAAGAAAAACTAAAAACTAAACTAAGATACACAAAGCACAACCATTTAATGCAAAAGCAATCTCTGTCCTAAATCAAGTTATCGAGACATCACAGCTTTATCTTTCAGTCACATATTCCCAATCAATAAAAAATCCCACCATATATCACTTCCTGAGGTACTTGCTGAGGTACGTACATTGTGAGCTTCTCATTACAGGAAAAAAACCAACCATTGCTAAAATTTACTCAGAAAACTTCATCTTGTCTATCTTCTATTTGAACTCATGGACATTTTAAAGTCAAAGCTTTTGGAAAAATAAAATCCTACTCAACACAAAGTGGGGCAAGATGCTAAAACTCTACTCACATCAAAATATTTTGTTTCAACTTTCTAAGAAGAAGAAAAACCTAATTTTACTTTCAAAGTAATTGGGAACTTCCAGTGTTACTGATGCAGGCAGTATGAACAAAAAAATGTGAACTTGAATACAAACACTTGGGGTTTTTTCCTAAACCAAAATGGTTTTAATAACTTACTCAAAGTTTTCCTTAACAGAAAGTTTAATTATTTAACTGAATTACTATTTATTAATCTGAAAGAGTGATTTTCCCATTATTATCACATATTCAACACATATTCCCAAACTCTTAAAATACTGTGCAAAACCCCAGTACTTCCATTCTTCATAAGCTCTATGATAAATCCCTTCATATTGTCTCATATGGTCTCCATCTCCCTACTAACAAGGAGCACTTGCTGCTCTTGAGCATCTGCGTAAGAAAAACTCAAATATTGGCCCCTGTGGGGCCCATTTTCTATTCCCTGGCACGTATAAGACAGGTACAGTCTCCAGTCTCAGCAATAGTACATGCAGGGGCATATCCTATCCTCTTATTAATACTACCAGCGTTCAGTTTAATCACAAAAGACATTGTGCTACAATATAGACCCATCACCAAAAGAACTTCAATAGACAGAGCAACAAGAAGTCATGGCGGGATTGCACTGTGCAGGTCAAACGCAGAACGACAACACAGAGTGTGCGCTACTGTAAAAAGCATCAACTACAATTTTATCCACCCTGCAACTACTCTAATATCCCACCAAACATTTTGATTCCCCTCCTGGAAAAACCTTTAAAACTATTTTAGAGACTTTGGCCTCTCCTGCTTGGTAGGAAATTCCTTGAGTGTTTCTCTTCACTGTATCTGCTTGGGAGGCAAAAACATGATTTGTGCTAATCCAGATTTCTGAGTGACATTTGACCATCCTCTGCAGAGAGCATCAAACAAAGAGACAAATTTGATCCTGTAGGACAAGTGGAACTGCAGGAATCTAAAACATAATATTTAGGGCAATACGTAATACACATACAGCAATACTTTTGCATCTCTTAAGATGAGTTCAAAAAACACAGCAGACTCAAGTAACTCAGTTGCTTTGTTTGTCAGTTAGTAAGGAATTGAAGGTGTGGTCGCATATACTATTTCCTCCTCAACCCTCTTCAGGCCACTCGGACTCCTGTAAAACGCACCTTTTCCCTTTAGCTCAGACCAGAAGCGAGTCTCGCCTCTAGCTGTTAAGAACATTCTTTTCTACTTTTGTAAATAACTTTTCTGTGGATAAAAGATCTGCTTCAGAGAACTGGATTTTTCCTCTATTTATTAGACTTTTGTTGATAATTTTATTAGGAATCAGTTCCCAGATAGTAATTAATCTTTCCACTTGCATTGTGGAAGGTCTCTGCAGCAACAGAACAGAACAAGTCTCCTTACACTACTGAGCTGAACTCTGCAGTGCCATAGAGGTATTTCTTAGGCAAAGCATCCCAATGACTCTGGCTTGAACCATTGAAGGTTTTGCCCTAGTAGAGATTCTGGGGGGATTAAGCCAAGTAAGAGCCACCAGCAATGTGAGAGCAACCGTTACTTGATGCTGTACAGTGCGGGGACTGTAATGATTATACATTTTCTAATCCTGCTTCCTTCTGGTGAAACAATAGATTTACTATGACTTTATAGCCACCGTGTGTCAATCAGTCGGGCTTCCATCACCAGCATTCCTCCCTCACCGCTGACACGTTGCTTCCACTTGGCCATAAGCCGCACACTAAACCCTTTCATGCCGTGGAGTTTGATTCGGGCAGGAGGAACAGCCCAGCTCACGTGCCCCTCTTAAAAGTGCAGAAGGCTGTGGTTGAACATCTTGTTTCTTCATTTGCTATAGACATTTGTTCTTGCAGCTGACCATGTGCAGGAGAATTTGCTCATGTTCCAGAAAAGGACAGCTGCACCACAAATTACCTTAAACCTCCTTGCTCCAGGGATTATCTGGGTACAGTGAAGTGTGTGTATCCTAGGGCGGGGATCTTTTCTTACTATAAACAGAGTTATTAACCTCTTATTTACTAGATGTGTTTATAAACTCAGTAATGGATACAGTTTTGATATCACTATTCACTTCTTTCTGGTAATAATTTTTTTTGATAGTCCACCCATCTATACTCACAGACTGGTTCCCCTGACCACTTGTTTTACAGTTTTCCCTCATGAATTGTATCTGCTACTAGCTACCTGTACTTAGGCGACAACACACACCTCTTGGAGCTGTGGGCAAAACTGTGACTCTTTGCCATTTCCAACTCTAAATTTGGAAGTATCACTTTAACAACACAACTACAGAAATAAATCTAAACGCAGGCTGCGAGTACTGTCATTAATTGAGTGCTGTTCAGGTGAGGAACCAGTTAAGGGACAGGCCTAGACAAAGCCATTGATACAGATCCAATGAGACCACCACCTGTGCACAAATCTAAGTCATAACTATATGAATCTTCAAGACAAAACAGCATTCTGACTATCTAAAATTAATTATTTTAGTCTTCTATTTTTCTCCTTTTATGTTTTACATTAATGCAAACATTTTCAATATAAAGAGGTTTTTTACACAGGCTTCACATAAAACCTTTAGCCTCCCCCTAGCAGAGATCAGTGTACTACCTCTTGACTCCTGCTCCAAAGCCAATACCTGCACTTGGACAGTACAGCAAATTCTCTGCTACTGCAAATAGCCTCAGAGAAGCCCTATCCATTTCCACAGCAGAGGTCTTGGCTCACTCACCTCAAAGGTCTTCTCTCTATTTAAAGCATCACAATAGATGAGAGGTTGACAGAGTTAATGCACACAATCACAGTTGTTTTATGAAATATTCACCTGCAAGTAATGAAGCTAAAACAAGAATGAAAAAATAGAAAGGGAGCTTAATGCGTCCCCTCATAGAGAGATCTCTGTTTTAACATGAACAATGTAAACATTTGTGCAACTAAAAATGTGTCTTCGGTCTAACTTCAAATAGGACTTGAGCAGAAATTTCACGCATTCTCCAACTCTTCATTTGTAACTGTATGCCAATTAAGAGGTTTGGAAACACACATCAGTCAAGAACATGGCCCATAAGAGATAACATGCAAATAAAAAATACTAGAAAAAACTGTGACCAATATCTGTTTCCTCAAAATCATTTTTAAGAGTTATTGCTTTGTTAAGCCCAACTGCCCAGCTGCTGTAGGCTCCAGTAGACATGCCATCCAGCTTCTTTAACAGCCCCAATGGCAGCGTACTCCTGTCACTAGCAGTTAACCAGTCACCTCATGGCTTCAGCACATGGCTTAGGACTAGACACCATGGTTCCCAGGTACTAAACTAATTTGCATCAGGCAGGGGACCTGCCAAAATGGCAGAAGGCAGTGCTGGCTTGATGGCAATTCTCAAAATTTTTTAGAGATTTCCCCTGAGCTGATCCAAAACTAAGCATTTCAAAATTTCTACATCTGTAAAACTGAACGTATTTGTGACATTCCTCTTGGTGTCCATATTAGTAAGTCAGATTTTTTTGAAGACAGCTAGGATCTCATGTGTAGATCCACCAAAGAGGCAAATACAGGATATATTTAGGGAAACATTTTTTACATGCAGAAAAAACACCAGCAATATCCTCAAACTTAGATACTAGATTCCACCTGTCAAATTAAAAATTAGTAACAGCTGGTGTTTGTCATTTTGGTTTATTTGTTTGTTTTACAAAAAAGCTACTTAGCTTCTTACCAGTGGAAAAAGTACTCTAAAGTTTTCAACATTCTTAACTATAAATGCCCCTGACAAAAATACTGTGACCCTCCATGTTCAATGGCATGATCTTATTTACCAATATGTTGGCTGTTACATATAGAGCCAAACACTTCCTAGATCCAGATAATTCTGTATTTGATTTTCAGGTCACCCTTCTGTTCACAATACTTGGTAGCAACCACTATTGCTATTTACATAGATCTCATAGTGTCAAGATCTTATCTAATAAAAGTGAGGATATCACTACATACTAATTCATCAAAGCTTTTGCAAGTACAAGCTGTAGCATCTTTCTAAGAAGTGTTTCCATTTGTTCCAAAACTTCCACTCTGATTCCAAGTAGCATTATCACTGTGATGCTTTTATCTAGGATGTGTATATTGTATTACACTTCTAGAAGTCAAGGGTTAGATATTGCTGGGAAAACTATGCAACACAAATTCCTGAAGTGTACTGGCAGCCCACAGGCACGTCAAGACCAGTCTAAAAATAAGTCCAATCGCTCTGGTCCAGAAAGCAAAGCACCAATATCAGCTCCTTGAAACAATCTTCCTTCCACTACTACCAAACAAGCCAGAATTACTATCTGTCAAAGAAAGAAATCCTGAAAGGAAGCACAAACCACTGCTCTTTTAAGTTAGAAGCTTCAAGGCATATTTGAAAACAAAATGTCAACAGTACCTCTGAAATTAGATTTTTATGTGTGGCAAGGATAAAATAACAGTCAAGCATCAGGAAAGCCACACAGAGTAGACTATGGTTTGTCTGGCATCTCATGGCAAACTCCACATTGTCCAGTGTCTGACTCATTACAAAGCATCCGAAACCACAAAAGCTACTCCTATCTAAACAGCATCTCAGCTTATATCTCCTCACCATCATAAGGTCTAAAGCAAAGATCTAGTTCTAAGAGCTTAGACTCTCTGAAGAAAAGAAAAATAAAAAGGGCTGAAAGAGTTAAAGAGTTTATTGTGCTTTTACAGATTTTAAGAGATCATCTTTCAACAATGGCAGTAAAATCAGCATGTAGCCTTAATTTTCTATGGTTGAACCTTGAACGTGAATCATTATATTACAATGTACTTATTGATTTCAACAGGAAGAGGATTAAGCCCAGAAAATCAGGTTAGGAACCTGAAACTGGACTGAGGAAAATGGAATTTTTCTGGTACTAAAAACCTCTTATGTTATGTAAAATACATTAGAATTTTAAATATGAGATTTGGCCATTTGGAAAATATTCTTAACATCTCAAAACTCAGCAGAGATGTGACAAGGTCAGCAAACAGAAAATCTGATTAGTAACCAGTGCTTTGAATAAAAAACTAAACTATTACCACATATATTATACAGCAGTATCTGATTTTACCTACTTGCACAAACAGATATATATAAAATAAAAAGTTTTTTAATGGTATAAAAACAACTGTGACGACTGAGTGCTGTTTAGTGGCCACCAGTACCACATTACCATTGTGTGCATATATATAATATACACACAGAGTATACCCAGTGTATACGCACCTCAAGCACAACCAGAATATCAGGGAAGTGAAACCATTTTGTTACCTGTTTTTTGGAAGCACTAGGCTGACTCAGCCATAGGTGCTGGCCTTTGCTCCTGCTTCTCCCTCCTGACACCACTTAACTTGCTGGAGAGCAAGTAACACATTTCAGCTGCAGAGCCATTAACCCTTTATTATTATTATTATTATTATTGTTATTATTATTATTATTATTATTATTATTACACACACACACATAAATATTTACCCAGAACTCACTCTTGTAAAAATCCTACTTTTGGAAGTTTACAGTTTTGACAAGCGAATAATTTGGACAGAATTTTCCTGTAATGGACATATTCCTCTCTAAGCTTGCTCTGTGTGCTATCAAAGATCTCAGCTTGTCCCTATAATTAAAAGATATATATGACTGTGGATTCGTTTTCCTGGGAGTTTCTAGTACTTACAGGGTTTGGAAGAGTAATGTGGTGAGGACCAGCCCGAGCACAAAGACGGTCTCTTTAGCTTCTAAAAATTCATGTAGTTTGCCCAGATGGAGTTGCTTCCCCACACCTCTGTTCAGGCAATCCCAGCTCTGCCACACTCCACCATCCTGTCCCTCATACACGCCAGCTGGACCATGATGAAAACAAAACACCTGAGAGGAAGAAGAGAGAGAGGCAGGTTTGGGGGGCACAGGCTGGCAGTGACAAGGCACACTGCTCTGATTTTAGGGACTTTTGCATTACCATCTGCATTGCCACAGCTTTCAGACAACCCAAAAAGGACTTGAAATAAAAAAATAAAATAGAAAATATGTTTTGTGGGGGTTTTATGTGTGTGCCACTCTACCTTGCCTGGGTTTTTCTAATCCTGCAGACAGTGGCAGTTCTGCCACCTGGGGACGCAGCACACATTTTAAGCAGACCCACTGCTCTCAGCAGAAAAACTGCAGTGGCTTAAATGCTGGCACAAGCTGGCACCATATCCCTGGCAGTCCCCGGGTACCTTTCGTTCCACATCCAACAAACATTTCTTAAAATGCTCTAGATAAGGATTTTCTTACACAGCGAATAGCAGTATCTTATTTTAAAGAGTATGCTGCACATATCTTCAACTACTTTGAACTTCAAATGCTCTGGTAACAAAACCAGACACTGTAAGCAATGAGCAGTCACATCCTTCAGTGAGTAACCACACAACTCATTGAAATTTCCAGCTTAGCACAAATACTTAAATAAGAATTAGCTGTGTCAGAGAAGAGGGAAATTAATTCGTTGCAGTTTAGCAGGAGGCCAGTGATGCTTGTAACACATGGGTGCAAACCACCCCTCTGGTACTATCTCATTTTTATCTGAAGCAGTTTTGGGGAAACATAAGAGGCTGATAAAAATATTTTGGTCTGTGCAAGGTAGCTTGAACTAGAATTTCAAAGTACTGGAAATGACAAACCTTTCAGCAAGGAAAAGAAAAAAAATGCGGCAAGGATGGCAAATTAGTTCACAATCCCAAGGCATCTCTCTCTTTCACTCCCCACCTCCCTGCACACAGGTGCTGTACTTCAATCTGCCCTCAGCAGGTCACAGGCTCCTCTTTGTCACCACCAGGACTGTTGTCCAGCTAACTGGCTCTCTACCAGCCCTGGCACAAGGGGTGAAAAAATTCTATTCAATTCCACTCCAGCAGTGCTTCACTGAAGCTACAGACGAAGAACACATCTATGCGATACACACTGCCTTCACAAGCACACAGTGGGGTATGGTGCGAGCCCAGAGAAAGCAAAATTACTCCAAGTCACAAGACAAAAGGAAGATTTCTTGTTAAGCTACAAATCTTATCTCAGAAAAAGACCAGATGGCACTAAGTTGTTCAGAATAAATTGCAGTCTAAGGTAAATCTGGACAAATACTTCAATTCTGTTTTTAATTGTTTCATTGTCAGTGGAGTTAACTGCACTAATTAATTGCTTTATAGAAAAAAGCAAGCACTTCCCCTTGTTGGATCAGGGAAATGGCTGTGGATCAGGAGTGTTGATACCCAACTTTGGACACCCACTGTCACGACAAAGCTTGGTGTAGAGAGCAGAATATTCAAGCTCCACCAAGGTACGGACAGGTTACACTCAGGCATCTCCCCTTTGAGCACAACTAGCAAGTGCTACCTACCAGCGGTATGGCTTTCACTAAAGGTAAAAGAAGGCAATAATGGAGTTTGCCACCGATGATTCAGTCATGCATGAAGTGGAGCATCTTAAAAGTGTTGCTGCATTGTGAAAACATACTGGTCTTGCTTGATACTGCTGCATAAGCACCAAACTTTTCTTTTAAAAGCCATGGTAAATTTATGAATGAAACTGTGCAAGAAGGATTTAATAAGAGATCCATAGCAAGTGTTCAGTGGTCTGGACGTTGCCTGCCACCAGGGAAGCATGAAATCATTTGATAATTAGACCATGGCCACGCAGGATTAGCATACCATAAAAATATAGGGCTGCATTATTTTTATTTATATAACAGATGGATATTTAAAAAGGTCGTGCATTTTTAATGAATGCAACATCACGCCAGTGTTGACAGAAGATTTAAAAGTGCTACAATATGGCCAAATCTGAAGCCTAAAAATGCTACCTTCCCTTCCCCCTCTCCTTCGGTCACAGAGCCAAGAAAAAAAATGTGCAATAGTGCTGTGAATTTCATTCCAGAGATCAGCTTAAGAACAGTATTTATAGGGCACCAGGTTATATCTTCTTTCATTTCATGTCCATTGTAGGTAATTACAAGACTCCCATTACTAGAGTTACCTGAAGGCCCCATACTCCTTCTTGAGTCCCACAACACAAGGATTAGATAGAAAAGCAACTACTGGCAACAAGTATGGCCAAATGCTAAAATTCTATTCTTGTAGGCACGGCAATATTTGTAAAATTTTCCATTAAATGCAGGTTTGCAAAATATGTCTTCCTATGGAAAAAAAATAAAATACAGGAGACCTGTTATTGAAGTACCAGTTCCTGATACTGCAATGTCACAGAACCACATCCTTGCATCAACAGTGATCTACTGAAGATCATTATCCACATTTTGGTGGGCAGCCCAAAGCTCCACAGCCAAGCTAAAACAGAGAATGAACTTTGTGGCCCAGTGCAGCCACTACATCTCCACCACTGCCTACAGACAAATCCCAAACCGCAGCCCCGAGGAAGCCTGGACTCACACAGATTTGAAATAATTCAATGAGCCAGAGCCCTTCACCAAAAATCCCACACGCATTTGACAGGGAGGACAGCAGCAGTCCTCGGGCTCTGTCTTTCTGGCTTGCTCTGACCCTATTCCAGCATCACCAGCAAAACATACAGGCATCAGAGACTGGAAATACATAGAAAACCTGTAATAGTACACCGAAGCCCAGTACTACTAGCACAACCACAGAATATGTAATATTTCCTCCATTACAAAGAGAAGTGTGTGGTATTCATGTTCCCCTCCTTCTCTAATCTGAAACTCACAAAAGCACCTCTTAGGTACCAATTCCCGCTTTCCCCCGTATAACAACCCCATAAGAATTGGGCCTGCCAGTCCACTTTGAAGAGAGATAAACTGCTAAACATTTTCCTCAAAAATCTCATCCATCATCTCTTTCTCCCTCTCTTCCTGACGAGAAAAGGATGAGGGTCAGGATCTAAAATATTGATATTCCAACATAATACTTAAAACAAGGTTGCCAGAAAACCAGTTTTAACATTTTAGGGGTTCTAAACAGAAGTGTAAAAGGTGGTTTTTTCCCCACTTAAAGTTATCCCAAGCAGATACAATAAGCTTTTTTTTTTTGTCAGTCCCTTCATTAGGCCCCCATTTTCTTCTAAAAAGTTTTCATATGGCTTTCCAGGAAAAAAAAGGAATGTGATATGAACTTGTCTTTTCTCCACAGGGTCAGTCCTGTCCCAAGTGGTACTACCGCAATCCTGTCAGACTGTTAGTGGAAAAATGCTTTTAAACAACTGCTATTTTTAAAAATAATGCTGGGAGAGGCCAAAGGTGTAGAGCCTGGAAGGTGAGGGGAAGCTATTTGCCAAACTGAGCATAACCTCTGCATCGGCAAAATCTGCTTAAAGTGAGCTCTAACTACCTGCACACAACATGGCCTTAAAGAGGGTCATGGTGAACCTGCGTGTAACAAAAAAATCATACCAATAGGTGTCTAACCACATCTTGCTGCCTAGCTTCTCTCTACAGTGAAAAGGAAAGATGATACATCTGAGCGCAATTCATCACATCAATCCTGGATGTATTTTAGGATGAGGGGAGTAATTCTCTGGATGCACCTCTCTCTTTGGTGATGGATGGAGCCTGGACAACTGAAGTGAGCTGTCACGATCAAAGCCTTGGTCAAAAGTCTGCACAGAAAGCAGACCTGAGGGGATGGCAGTCTGTCAGGTACTATTTCGAAAGAGCTAGATGTCTTAATCACACTGAGAGGGGATTTTTCCAAAAAGTCACCATATGCATAGCAGCTGTTACCACATTTTAATTATTCCTGACTAGTCACTTGCACTGGCAAGAAAGACGATGGTGTGGGCAGAGATAAGAGTGAGGACAACATTTTCTGAATTATTTTGTTCTGACTTCATGGACTGCATACTTTAGAGGCTGTCAGAGGAGATTCAAGTTATTTAACTTGTGACTAACAGTTCACATTAAATTACAGACCAACAGATGCCAATATTTCAGATCAATTTACCAAACCACCAGGCAGCAACATCACCCATTAGAGGAAACGTGACTCAAGAGACTGTTATCCTGAGACCAGATCATGTACTAATAACCCAGACAGTGAGAGTTTAGATAGCACAATTGATATAATTGTATTTATTTTTAAACGCTTTTCTAAATGATCAATATCCATCATACTCGAGGCTCCAGCTGCCATATCATATTTTCTTGTGAAACATGGCTGGGTAAGCTTGCTCAAGGTAATAGAGTAAAGCAGTTTTTAAAGAGGACAACAATGGGCAACCTGCACCATAACAAATAAGCAATGTTTCCATGCTGAAATCACTAAATATTTTATTTAAAGATGGAAACCAATCCAACACTGGAAAGATTTTAAATCCTAGAAGTCTCTGAAGTTTCTGTACCGACATTAGGAACCCTTTTTGCGTAAAAACTGCACCCACGTCAGAAGAATGGGGCCCGTGGGGGTGGAGCGAGGTTCTGAGCCTCGAGAAGAAATGCAACAGGCCTCAGTTTCAAGAAGGCCAGAGTTTCACTCCCATGGCATTTTAATTCACATTTAACAAAAAGTTATTTACTTTTTAAAAAGCTATTACTCAGTCTCTCACTGCTTTCTTAAGAGAATTTGTCAGATTTTTATTTCTTGTACTCAGGATAAACAACTCTTCCCAGTGCACTCGGGCCCAGCCAGCAGGAGGCGCGATGGCTGCCACACACAGCGCTGGCCTGTTCCAAGGCGCCACCTGAGCACCACTACCGAGTTTGACCTCAATTAATCAGTCTCCAAAAGCCCATTTCTGAAGAGAGCCTTGAAGCCAACAAAAGACCCGAAAACCAGAGGGCAGGGGTAGCTGGGGCTGCTCCAGCAGTACCCACAGCGTCCGCGGTAGGGGGCTGCTCCCCACCCACCTCTCCCCGCGGAGCCTGAAGGAAATATTCAGCGTGGTTGTACAAAGGTTTCCAACACCACCAGTATTTTTATTTATTTATTTCTCTGTGGCTTTCACCACTCCAGTTTTTCAAAATGAAAGATCACCTTTGTCTTTCTCTCAGCCACACTGAGAGAGGCACCGAGGGAAGATTAAAGACCTCTGCCCGACACACATCTCCTGTCCCTCCATTTACAGCCCACAGGCCCCACACCAGCTGGCCACTCCCTCT
>NW_009720680.1:0-311 GCF_000703405.1 Apaloderma vittatum
ACTCGTAATAACACTGAAATTTTCCCAAGGAAACTCTTTCGAACGACTCCCCTCCCCGTTATTCTCCACCAAAACAGTTTGCGAAGGCTCGATCCGGGCAGCGCCGGCGCTCGCGGGGCCGCGTGTCGTAACGTGTGAAGAAATGAGCTGGGAATTAAGTTGGGGACGAGCTTTCCGGGGATCTCCTCGGCTTTCCCGCCCGCGTCGTCCGTCCAAGTTGGAAGCTGTTTAAAAACCGCGCGGCCGTTTCTTCGTTTGAGCTCGGTTTAGGTGACAGAACGGCCCTTAACCGCTCGGGGCCGCCGAAATAT
>NW_009720680.1:409-1060 GCF_000703405.1 Apaloderma vittatum
CCGGGCGTTCGCAGGAATCGCCCGTAAATCGAATTTACGAGTTTCTGGGGTTCACCTGAAGGCCCTTTGCTGAATTTGCTGCTTAAAAAATGTCATTTTGGCGTCTTTTTCCTCCCCCATTCGTCATTTGCAGGGAAAGAAAAATGGGATTTTCCTGATTTTGTTTTCAACCGTGTTAATTTTTAAAGCTTGTCGCCGCGTTCTCTGACGATGCTTCCAGGAAACCTGGATGGAGCTTTGGTGGGAACCGATCTCGAGTTACTTTTTATCAACTGATTTTTCAACCTGGGCCCTGCAAACGAATTCCCCCCTCCCGGGACGATTTTGTGATCGTTTGGAACCGTTTCTACCAAAGTAAACTTTACGGTCCCGGTAATTATCTCCTGGCAAAGGGGGTTTGGAGCGAGTTCAGGAATGCGAAGCGTTTTATTTGCAGGGAGGTGTTTTACCCTAACCCTGCGCCGGGGAAACCGGGGGAAAATCCGTCAGATTTGGGTCGCCGGGAACGCTCGAGGTCGGGGAGGCCGGGGATGAATTTTTCAGGTCTGAATCCTGATTTTTTATTTGGAGGAAGGGTCCAAATCCTGGTTTTTAGCTGGAGGAAGGGTCCGAATTGTGGTTTTTTATCCAGAATAAGGGTCTGAATCCTGG
>NW_009720681.1:0-6760 GCF_000703405.1 Apaloderma vittatum
TTTTTTTTTTTTTTTTTTTTTTTTTTGTTAACGAGCTTTCAAAAGCAAATTACGAGCAGCTCTGTAGATGCTGTGTTAGTGTTCTCTACCTTCAGCAGCACTTGCCACAGTAAAGAAAGCCATAAGTAATTATTTGTTGAAATAGGGAAAGGCAGACATCTGGTAGTGTTCTGAAGCATTAAATATGAAGTAGCTTTGAAGAGGTCTTGTTTTTTTTTTTTAAATTTTTTATGAGTATGTCTTTAAACCATCTCTAGTGGTGTTTTTTTAGGCATCATTAATAAGTTTCTCTTAAAAACTTTTTTTTCCTTTTGAAAACTTAAGATGGTTACATGTGACTTTCTGCTGTGAAGCTTGGGGTAATCTTTAAGGTATTATAAATGGTGTTTCGTAGTTTTTAGCTGTATGGCTTTTGAAATGGATGAAAGCAACTGCATATAGCCAGTTTGTTAACTACAGTGAGTGCTATTTATTAGTACATCTGTTTTTATACTGGGTCTGGATATTTACATCATGAACGAGAAAAGCATGTTTCAGGAATAATTCTGTGGAGTGCAGAAGGAAGGATGCAAAGTTTGGCCAAGTACAAAAACTGAGAAGACCCAAGCTTGGAAACTTTTTTAATGTTAATGATGTACCTTCAAAAAGTACCTCTCAATAAATAAAGTCTTGTACTGCATTTGTCTGCTAAGGAGGCACGTGCTAGTATCTTAAATAATAAGGACTTCTAAACAGCTGGTAAATAGTGAAGAGAAGTCTCCTCTGGAGACATTCAAAACCCGCCTGGACACATTCCTGTGTGACCTACTCTAGGTGATGCTGCTTTGTCTGGGGGATTGGACTAGATGATTTTTCGAGGTCCCTTTGCAACCCCTAATCTTCTGTGATTCTGTGATGTGCTGTGTAAATATTATTTATTCTTAAAATCTTAAAGAAATTAGATTATCAGTCTCTTGTGCCCTTAACAGTTATAAAACTGGTTTCTTCCAGAGAGTGTTCTGCAGGAACAAAGGACACGGTATCTGTCTGAGTTCCATCTGATTCAGAACTGGTTTCCTCTCGGCTGTCAGTATGGCAACATCACTTAGAACTGCATGGTCCAACCTCTTTCGGATGCATTCAGTAGCAACCTGTCAGCAGGCCCCTCTGTGGAGTAAGTAGTGATGAAATTGTAGAAGTACTAGGTTAAAATGTGTTCCTTAAGAGCCTCTTTCCTGTACTGTTTAAAGCAATGGAAGCATGGAAATGAATTTTTAGCTTAACAGAATCAGGTCTGTTATTCTGTATTCTCTGCTAACAATTAAAGGATATATGGGTTTGTTTTTGTTTTTTCTTTTAAAGTTTCCATGGTCCATGTATGATGCTCCTCTGATTTATTAATTAGCTTCTAAATGCCACTCCTTTTACCGCTGCTTGTATTTTGAAGATTTAGGTTTACATTTTCAGACTTAAAAGCAGTAATGAGAAAAAGCTATGGTAAAATGTCATTATTTAACCTAAACAGAGAAAAAATGAAAATAGGCAATGTTATTTCTTAGATTTTTGTCCATTTTTAGATGTCGGTAGGAGGATGTAGGAGAGAGAGAGAGGAACTGAGAAAATATAATGGGCATGTTACGTTTTAGAGGTTAGTGGGAAAGGAGGAGGAAGAAATCTTAGGAAGGAATTTGAACAATCTTTTTGCAGTAATATTTTACCAGAACTCAACTTCTTAATAACTAAGAGTGGTTTAATTGGAAGAACTGGAGTATAGAAGTGCTAACAGAAATTCTAAATTTAAGAATTTTACATCTAAAATAGGAGGAAAATAGCTACACAGAAGTTTCTTAATTCTTTAAGCTCACTTGATTTTGACATACTGAATGACCTCTGTCCTGTCTGTATTAAAACTAAAGATGGTCTAAATAAAATAACTTCAGAAAAAAGCTGAAATGGTTTTTTGCCTTATTTAAAAACAAAAGGCTCGGAACATACTAAGACTTTGTTCTTATGATCATAATTCGGTTCTTGAAGTGTGATAGTCGAAGAAGCTTCACCCAACTTGGAAACTTACGTATGCATTTGTGTGTGTGTGGGGGGGGTACTCATAAAAGTCAACTACAGGCACCTCCCAGGCCCATTCCAGGCCTTGCATAACTATGTGGCTGTCAAAGGCAAGATGCCCCTGGTGTGGTTCCTAGATAAGGGATTATTACTGTTTAACCATTTATTTTGTATCACTGCCGAAAAGGGCAGTGGCATCCTAGGGTGCATTAAGAAGAGTGTGGCCAGCAGGTCAAGGGAGGTCATCCTCCTCCTCTCCTCTGTGCTGATGAGGCTTCCCCTTGAGTACTGTGTCCAGTTCTGGGCTCCCCAGTTCAAGAAGGATGAGAAACTACTGGAGAATGTCCAGTGCAGGGCCACTAAGATGATGAGGGGACTGGAGCATCCACCATATAAGGACAGGCTGAGAGAGCAGGGTCTGTTTAGCCTGGAGAAGAGGAGGCTGAAGGGAGATCTCATCAATGCTTATCAATATCTAAAGGGCAGGTGGCAGGAAGAAGGGGTCAGACTCTTCTCAGTGGTGTTCAGTGACAGGACAAGGGACAGTGGTTATGAACTGGGAAACAGGAGGTTCAACCCAAACATAAGGAAATACTTTTTTACTGTGAGGATGACAGAGCACTGGTAGAGGCTGCCCAGAGAGGTTGTGAAGTTTCTGTCTTTGGAGACTTTCGAAACCCTCCTGGACACATTCCTGTGTGATTTGCTTTGGGTGATCCTGCTCGGGCAGAGGGGTTGGACTAGATGATCTTCAGGGGTCCCTTTCAGCTCCTACCATTCTGTGATTCTATTAACAAACACCACATGTTACATTAACGGTTGGACTCGATCATAAAGATCTTTCTCAACCTAAATAATTCTATGATTCTATGAAAAAAGGGGAATGAAATTGTGGGAAGAATCATTTGGAAGGGACTTTGAGGGTCCAGCCTCCTGCTCAAAGCAGGCTCAGCCCTGCAGTCCCACTGTGTCGCTCAGGACTTTGTCCATCTGGGTGTTTGAAATCTCCAGGGATGGAAACAGCACAAACTTACCTGGGCCCCACTCCCACTGCTTGGCTCTCCTCATGAGGGGAACATTTCTCTACATATCCACTCAGAGCCTCTCATTTCAGCTTATGTTGTTTCATGTTCTCATCCTCACACTGTGCACCACTGCAAACAGACTGACTCCTCCTCAGGAACCCCAGTTCTCATACATAACTCACTGGAGGCCGCTGGTTAGGTCTCCCCAAAGCTGCTTCTGCTCTGGGCTGAGCCACCTGCAGTCACTTGACCATCTTGACAGGCCTTCACTGAACTCGTTCAAGTTTATCTTCTATTAAAAGGCCCCAAACTGGCCATAGTATCTAGATGTGGTCCAACAAGTGCTGAGTAGATGAAGATAATCCCTTTCCTCTGTCCACTTAGTACAGTCCCAGGTGCTGTTGGCCCTTGCGATTCTTTCCTTGGAGCGGCAGGTACCTGGGGAAAGGGGTGAAGTTCCCTAGTGTTGTGACAGCCAAGGCATTGAAGTTTTGTGTTTAGCATACCATAGATAGCAGTTGTCAATGAAATACAAATTTGATTTTTATAATAAATATTGCTATGAATGAAATTAAAATCTTCCCTGTAAATCATAAGATAGTGTTCTTTGTATGTATAAAGAATATGCTCTAATGGTGAAATCTATGGGTATTTTGTCCATAGTATGTTTTGTCCTTAGGAAAACAATACAACTGGAAATGCAAACATAGGCCACGGCTACATAGCTACTGTATTTTTTGATTGCACTAGGACTCTGTGTAGTAAAGTGAACTTCTATTTGCACACTATTTGGGGTTTGTTAATCTAAAACTTGAGTATGATTATGATTTCTGATTAAGACCTGGAACAGAACGAAAATGTAAACATTCTTAAATTTGGTGTAGCTCTGCTTGTTTTTACGATAGTGTTATGTGATGATTTTTCTTTTTTTTTTTTTTCAGATGGAACTGTGTATCATGCTTCCCATAAATCTACATATTCGATTCTCCCTGAAGACTACAATTGGTACTCTAAACATGCTTTGATGGGGCCTTTTCATGTGACATTTATTCCAGGGCTAGTTTCTCTGTTTTAAAGTTGTCATATAACGGTATCAAATACCTGCTAATTTTGGATATGTGTAATTAACTTAAGTACTGCTTCCAGTTGTAATGATCATGAAGTTAATATTTTTAAAAAAAACATAATGAAAAATCATGGAGGACTCATTCTAAACATGATGATGACCCCGGTGCCCATGCAGTTTTGTGGGAGAGCAAAATTAGCTGCGAGCAGTGATTTTCATCTGTGCTTATTGTTAAGGCAAAAGTCCAGGTATTTTTGTGCTGCTGCCTGGGAAACTTGTGTAGAAACTGGAAAAATTATATAAATAGAGTGAGAAACACAGCATCTCTGTCATACAAGGTTTTAGGAAGCTAATGTGTCATGGGAACTCAAGGAACCTCTCAATAGGACTTCTTTTTCATCACACTCATCATCTTTTACAAAATATAAAAGTTGGAACTCCAAACAGAGCTTTTTTTTTTTCCTATTCTTTAATTTTTAAGTACCATACTAATTATCCCCATCTGTTGCTACAGTTTTGTATGCAGTTACTAAAAGTGTTTGGTTGAGTTTTTTTTCCGGCCCATACTTCCAGCTATCCTTTACACTTTATTGTAGCCTTTTTTTTTTCCTCTCCATCCAAAACAGAAACATGAAGATAGTTGGGGGAAAAAAAGAGGAAGTTCAGTTCAAGTATGTGAGCCTTATTTTACAAAGGTTTATTCTATAGAGGATTCTTGGGAATTAATAAAGGCAGGGTCAAATCTGTTTTTCTTTGGCACTGGGGTTGCTCAGTTTGCTCAGCATTTCTGAAAATTGAAAGGGATATATTTTAAGATTGTCTTTTTTTGTTTTTATAGCAAGGTGGAACTTGCAGTGACATCAGATTTGAAGACAATTGTCTGCCACCACCCTTCACTTGAGATTCCATACGAGCATACAAAAGTATGTCCAAATGTACTCATTTGTGTTTCTTACTCTTGTAAAGGCATAAGCAGTTCATAATTTTGAGTCTTTAGGGCATTTTTTTTTTATTTGAAGTACTGAGATAGTTTTTAGTATGTGATCAGCATATCTGTAAGTGAATAATGATTGTTTGCTGCCATGAGGAAGACCTCATTCCTAGTTGAAAAGGACTCAAGTAGAATGAAATGAGGCACTGAAATACTTGTGAGAAGACCAGTGTCTTGTCTATGAGCATCCTTCTCAAAGAGGATGTTTGAAATGCAGGTTAGAGTTCGTGTGCCCTGTTGTGTACAGATGGAGCAGTCTGGGCAAGAGGACATAAAAAAGGGGGCAAGAGGATATAAGGAAGTGGTGCTGCTGTTTTCAGCTCTACCTTGAAATTCCGTTCAGCACTCTGAGTTCATAAATGCCATAAATTAAAAAATACTGAATTTTTCCCTATCAGTAGAACTTTCAATGTGTTCTTTACACTGAGAAAAGTAAACCTAGATAAAATTTTTAGTGTACGCTTTTTGTTTCATGTGCTAGTGAAATACTGCAAGTGGTAGCTACGTTGCTGAAGTACCCAATGTGAAAATTGTCTCTTGAAAACTTAAAACATTTTAGCACTCTCATTTTAGCACATACTGGTATTTTTAGAATCATAGAATAAAGTAATAGAATGCGTTGACCTTTAAAGGTCACCTAGTGCAACCCCCCTGCAGTGAGCAGGGACATCTCAACTAGATCAGGTTGCTCAGAGCCCCATCAAGCCTGACCTTGAATGTCTCCAGGGATGAGGCCTCCACCACCTCTCTGGGCAACCTGTGCCAGTGTTTCACCTCCCTCAGTGTAAAGAACTTCTTCCTCATGTCTAATCTAAGTCTGCCCTGCTCCAGTTTAAAACCATTGCCCCTCGTCCTGTCACTACACACCCTTATAAGCAGTCCCTCCTGGACTTTCCTGTAGCCCCCTTCAGGTACTGGCAGGCTGCTATAAGGTCTCCCTGGAGCCTCCTCTTCTCCAGGCTGAACAGCCCCAACTCTCTCAGCCTGTCCTTGTAGGAGAGGTGCTCCTGCCCTCTGGTCATTTTTGTGGCCTGCTCTGGACCAGCTCCAACAGGTCCATGTTCTTCTGGTGCTGAGGGCTCCAGAGCTGGACACAGCGCTTCAGGTGAGGTCTCACCAGAGTAGAGTAGAGGGGCAGAATCAGCTTTTTAAACTTACCAGTTGCTATCTCTCAGGAAAAAAAAAAGAGGTGTAAAAGACTAAACCAAGGAGAGATATTTGTCACAGTGCTAGTAATTAGGTTTCAGGTTGAGAGCAAAGGTCTTGGTCTTAGCAGATGCACAGACAATTAGGAAGTGACAGTCTTCAAGGTAGAAATAATATAAAAGCTTTTTTTTAGTGATACTGATCACCTTTATGAAAGACATAGGAATAATATGAGTACTTTCGTACTAGTAGGACTGAAGCTTACAATTAATCTAGCGAATTCTAAGGATGAGGTCAGCAACAATGACGACAGCAGCGCTGGTTTTAGGAGCAGGGTGATGAGCTGTAGCACCTGGGGTAGTTAGGTGTTTCTAGACATCTGCTGTACAGTGGTGGTGTTTTGCATGGGCTAGGGAGAGGGGAGGCAGTAAACTAATGCTTTTTGATTTTCTCTGGAAAAAAAAAAGGAGAAAGAGGAAATATATATAT
>NW_009720682.1:0-1246 GCF_000703405.1 Apaloderma vittatum
GTCCGAAGCTCTTCAAGATCCGCTCCCCGCAGACTGCTGTCAAGCTCTTCGCTGCGGATCCGGAAGCCGGCAGGATCACCTGCCTGTGCCAAGTGCCCCAGGTAAGGCTGAGACTCTGCCCGTCTCGGAGCCCCGCTGGGGGATCCACAGCCTCGCGATCTACCGCTTCACGGCCAAAACTCGTTGGGGTTTGGCAGGAGGCACGACTCTCGTACTTCAGGGTTCTGATCGGGCTGCAGAGGGGACTAAAAGAGATTTAGGCTGGAGAAATTTTGCACGGTGAGGGTGGTGAAACCCTGGCACGGGTGATCCCGAGAGGTGGTAGAAGCCCCTTCCTCGAGACATTCAAGGTCAGGCTTGACTGGGGGGTTCTGAGCCACCTGATCCAGTTGAAGATGTCCCTGCTCGCTGCGGGGGGGTTGGACTAGATGACCTTTGAAGGTCCCTTCCAACCCGACACGCACTCCCTGAGACCCCTGGAAGCGCTTTGTTGTGCCGCCCTGTGCCGACAGACCCTCGCTGCTGCGTGGAGCTGCCTTTCTTTTTTATTTATTTTATACCCCCCACACCTCCCTTATTTTTTTTTTCCTTTCCCTCCCCAGGAGACCGCCAACAAGGGGCTGAAGGCCAGCCAGTGGGTGCAAGAGGTGTCGGGCCTGATGGACGGCAAAGGCGGCGGCAAGGACGTGTGGGCGCAGGCGACGGGCAGGAACGTGGGCTGCCTGGGGGAAGCCCAGCGCCTGGCCACGGACTTTGCCCGGCTGCGCCTGGGCGAGCTGAAGAACTGACGGGGCCACCTGTTTGCCCCCTTTACCCCTCGCTGCTGAGCCACAACACCCCCCTCTCCTCTCGCAATAAATTGGGCTGCACCCTGCGCTGCCGCCTCTGCCTCTGCTCTGCTCCTGGGGGCGGGCCGCGTTCGGGCTCCTCCTCATCCTCCTCATCCTCCTCCTCTTCCTCCTCCTCCTCCCGCCCTCCCCTTTCTCTGCTAAACAT
This sequence comes from Apaloderma vittatum, assembly GCF_000703405.1. Classification (NCBI taxonomy): domain Eukaryota; kingdom Metazoa; phylum Chordata; class Aves; order Trogoniformes; family Trogonidae; genus Apaloderma; species Apaloderma vittatum. The sequence goes on from NW_009720682.1 coordinate 997, forward strand.
GCTGCTCGATCACCGGAGGGTGCGTGGCCCGGAGGAATCGCAACCCCCGGAGCTTTGGGCAGGAACCGGGAATGAAGAGGAGGAGGAGGAGGAGGAGGAAGCATCCCCGAGGGATCCCTGTGCATTACGGCCTCTCTTCGCCCGCGCCGGGCTGCTGAGCCAAGCGGAGGGTTCAGCCTACGTGGAGCTGCGAGGGGGCACGAAGGTTCTCTGCGCCGCATGGGGACCCCGCGAAGCCCCCGACACGGCG
>NW_009720683.1:0-540 GCF_000703405.1 Apaloderma vittatum
ATTATTAATTTTTTTAAAAAAAATATCTTTTTATTTTATTCTATCCCTGCTATGCGCAGAGATTGCACCAAGGGATTTCATCAAGGAAAAAAGGGAGATTTCCCTTTCTTTCCCCTTCAAGTGGGAATTTCAGCCTGCAAAAGCCATAATAGCTGCTGCCTTTAATAATGGGCTTCCCATAATTAGTAACTGCAGCATATACGACAGATCTGTGTTATAAAAGTGGGCGCGCAGAGGCTTGACGTGGCATCTTATTTTCTCTAAAACCCGCTAAAGGATGCCCTGCGCGCCTTCACGGAGTCATCTGCGGTGGTGGGTGGTGAAAAAACCAGAGAGGGAAGGAAGAGGAGAAGGTGGATAGCTGCCATCGCCAAGTCCTTCCAAAGCTGCTTTTTATTTTTTTTTTTTCTTCCCTGTGCATCTTGCGCCATGCATTTGTGGAGTAAATTACGTGGAGCCTCCGCGGGAGGAATCCGCATCTTTATTGCGCAGCCTGGCAATGTAAATAAACAGGCAGGGGCGGGAGGGGGGAAGAAGGCC
>NW_009720683.1:571-4573 GCF_000703405.1 Apaloderma vittatum
AGGATGCTCCCCCGCGCAAGTGCTTAAATTTACTCGCCTTTTGTTTTGCATTGTTGGTTTTTCCCTGCGTTTAATTGCTTTAATTTATTTTATGTGTGCTTTGATGCTAAACATTATTTGGTGCTAATGAAAGAATTCCAGTCCACAGTAAAGTAATTGCAGGACGGAGGGAGAATCTAAAGGAAAAAAAAAAGTAAATATATATACATATATACTAAAGCCACGGTTAAATAGATTGGTTTTCTGAAAATTAGTTACAAGAAGAAGAGAATTAAAACAGGGGGCGGAAAGACTGTTTGGGCTGCTTCTAACTTATTTACATTCCTCCTTTATGCTCTTACCTACCTCAGCAATAGCCCCAGAGCAATCACAGAGGGACCAGCCCGCATTTCGAGAGCCCCGCATATCAATTCTATCAGCATATTCGCACAATCTATTGAAAAGGCACTAAAATTTTGAAAGGAGTGAAATTTTTGAAAGAGACAAGTTCAGGACGGTAGGTTGGGGGGTGTATTAATCTAAAAGCATCTTTTAGTGTATTTATTTTACGTGGGAAAAAAAGCAATTCCAAAAGCCCGTGCGTTATTTTTAATAAAAGGGAAAAAAGGAAGGAAGCCAACGCGATGGTAGATTATGGGAGATTTCATTTTTATTTCGAAGAATAATAATCACAGACAATGGGAAAAAAATAAAAGCAACGCGTCGCCATTAAATAATTTGCTACTTTGATATACAACATTTTACGTAGCACAATATTAATTCCTCTTCTTTTTTTTTTTTTTCTTTTGTAGAGACTTGAACAAGGAAGAAATCCAGGTAAAAATATACACAGACCAAAGAGCACAGCAAGGAGAAAAGAACCACAGATCTTACAGGGAGAAGGCGCGATAATCATTCATATTATGTACAGGACTATATACGCTAAGTATAATTTGCATTTAGAAATCAGGTCACATTTTCTAAATTAAAGGTGCTAAACACGACCACGTTACTTCATACCAAAAAGTACACAGCGAAGTACAAACGGAGATTTACAAATTACTTGTACTATAGGAAGACTCACATAGAAAAATGTGTCTATTCTGACTCTAAAGCCACATTTAATAGGTAGATAGTCTATTGTACAAAAAAAAAAAGACTTTAATATAGGTAGTATTTTTTTCAGTGTCAGGAAACACAAGGTATCATTCCTAGGGTTTTTAATTATTTATGCACTTATCATTTATCTATTTTAATATATAGTCTTTTTCTGTGTGTTTTTCCCCCCTTTTCTCCTCGCGTGGGTTCCCCACGTCTGCATCCACCTCTCGCCCCTTTCATTCTTCCTCGTCGTCCTCCGCGTCTGGTTTTTCCTGGCTGTTGGAGCCGGAGCAGGCAGTTTTATTTTCTTTTTTCCATTTCATGCGCCTGTTCTGGAACCAGATTTTGATCTGTCTCTCCGTGAGACACAGGGCGTGGGCGATCTCGATGCGTCTCCTCCTCGTCAGGTAGCGGTTGTAGTGGAACTCCTTCTCCAGCTCCAGGGTCTGGTACCTGGTGTAGGTCTGGCGGCCGCGTTTTCTGTCGGTGCCTGCGAAATAAATGCAGATCCAGATCAGCTGGGGATTTGGAGGAAGTGTTTTAGGGGGGGCTGCCGGTTTGGTTTGCTCTCTTGCTTTTGTCTTCGGGTGCTGCCCAGCAAGCACCCATCCACTGCAGTCTCACGGCGGTTGGAGAGCAAAAAACAACCTGGGACTGCCCTTCTTTTTATTTACAAGATCAACTCCTTCTCGAGGATTTCCCTCCTTGTTTTCAGCCCCTAAACCAGTTTTAATTCCCGTTCACCTAGGTAAAGTGTGTAGTGTTGTTTGGGGTTTTATTCGTGTGTTTCTCCAAGTGAACAACAAACTTCAGAAAGTTTCCTGCCCTCACAGCACTGCCCAGACTCGGAGCTCCTGCTTTAATTTTCATTCAGCCACCAGAAATTTGGAATGGTTGGGGAACAAATACAGAAATGCTGTCGAGCCAGAGTGAGAGAGGCATCTGCTACCTACACAGATCCAACTGTTTGTCCTCTCTTAAAGCTGTCATCAGGGCGCCTGCCTGGAAGGTGTGCGATGTTCCTAATTATTTCAGGGGAAGTTTGGGGCACAGCAGTGACTTCGGGGCTGACAGGGGGGCTGCTTTTTTGGGGATTGTGCAAATGAGAAGCGCCTCAACATATACCCCAGGCTCCCCAGATGCCTGTGAAAGGGGTTTGGAAAGGGCCCAGCTTCTCATTCTCCCCTCCACCCGACATTTCCTGCAGACTGATTAGAAATAATTCTACAATTCGGTGTTTGTGATCCTGACTCTATTTCCTATGTAAATGCCATGTATAGCTATAGTATAACGTATTCTTTCCCAGAGCAGCGGGGATGGTGAACAGCAGCCCTCGGCCTCTCCTCCACACATTCCACTGGACTCTTCTTCTTGCCCCTCTTTTTTTTTTCCCCCACCACCCTTCTTTCTTTTTAAAAGAAGAAAAGGTCCAGTCATTAAAAGGAGAGAGAAAAAAAAAAGGCGCAAAATAGCCAGGCTAGCTGTAAAGTAAAAATGTGCAGGTCGTGGAATGTGGGTTGTAAAATCCGCTGAGGGGAGAGCAATAAACTGCTGTTGAATAGGGATGACAACTCTATCTCTGCTCCCTGATGAAATTCCAAAAGCGCGATCGCACAGTGGGCATGGAGGGGCGGGAGGGAGCGAAAGGGGGGACCCCGCTTTTACGACCGAGGCCGAGGTTCTCTGGTTTTATGCTCAGCAAATCCCCGGACATCCAGGGTTTGTGGGGTTTTTTTCTCTGAGGGCAGGACCCAGCGAGTTTGCTCAGACCCTCTCTAATGTTGATCCTCGCAGCGTCACAGGCTAAAAGGGGGGTGAGTGGAGGGGCTTCTTAAATCTAAAGTCAGAGAAAAGCAGAGATGAAGTGTTTACGACCAGAAATATTTGGTCTTTGATAAATCAACTGTAAATGTGAATGAATTATGAAGCAGGTAATGGAAAGAACCGACCACCAAATAAGTGTGAGGGTAACTCCTGCCTTTATAAGCCATTATACATTGGCTGCTTCGCTGTTTTCTTTTTCCACCGCTTCGCAGGGAGGCTGGCCCGCACTCCGTTCGCCCCTGAGGTTTATTAACAAGACCCTTTTCCGAATATTTGGCCACGGAGGGAGCCTGGCTCGCAGGGATGCTCTCAAGTTGCAATCTGGCACGGCAGAGGAGAAGCCGGGGCGGCTGGAAAATGAGCTCACGGCTTCCCCTCCGCTCCCAGACGGGACAGCAGCGCCTTTCTTCCCCCCACACTTCTCGGGATTACACGAGTGTAAACACCACCACGAGTGCACACGGACACGGGCCGAACCGTTCGGAACGGGGAGGAGCCCGGCCCGGGGCGCTCGGGGGGACGAGGCCCGGGAGGAGCCGGGACGCTCCGGGACCGCTCCGACGCTAGGGAAATGGATGTTTATTAAATGTTAATTGACATTAATACCCTGAAACGGAGGGCCTCGGTGACTACTGAAGGCAATGAGGCTGCCCTGGCGTCGGGTGGCTTTTAGTCTGAGACGTGTGCGGGGGCAGCTTGTCCCTGCGTGGGGGGGGGATCCCCCGCTCCGCTTGTGCGGAGCGCTGCGAGGCCTTCCGCGGAGCTGCGCTGCTCTGCGTCGCATCAGCGTCCCTGGGACTCCTATCAGGGCCGCTCTGAGCACCCCGTGGTCCCCAAAGTGCCTTTTTCAACGTGCGGAGCACACCGCACCCCTCCTTGATGATGTTTTTCGGGAGGTCACACGGATAAACGTCCTCCTCCCTATATCCATCCATCCATCCGTCCATCCATCCGTCCGGATTTTAGCCGGAATGTCACCATTTTCAGAACAGGGCTTTTAATTGCAACGGGAATGATGTGTTGCTGTTTCTGATGGCAACACGCTACGTTTAATTGCAGTGTTTGGGACATTGTGGTGAGGGGCTGGCAAATGAAGGT
>NW_009720683.1:4597-4903 GCF_000703405.1 Apaloderma vittatum
AAGCCCCTCCCATAAACAGTTTCTTTCAGCATCTACATCTACATGAGGATAGCACAATCTCCATCCTGTAAATATAGAAGAAGAAGGGGCTGGCCATTATTTCTGCAGCTCTGTCTGTCCCCTCTAAGACAAACTGCCTTTTGCATGGCACATACACAGCCCTAGCAACACCAATAAATATTTAAAGCTAAAAGGATGGCTTTATGGCAGGAGGTGTTGGGGGGGTGCTCGCTCTCTCCCTTTCTTTTGAAGATGCGTTTTCGGTGAAACGTCATGAAAGGAGTTGGGGACAATTCCCCCTCTCCC
>NW_009720684.1:0-12735 GCF_000703405.1 Apaloderma vittatum
TTCTCACCCCCTGGGCAGGACAACCTGTCCGAAGGAGAGATCCTTAACGGCGTAGTTGTGCTAACGATTGTGTAACAGTACACAAATTACTCACCAATCGGATACTGGTGGAATTTTTTTTTGGAAACTTGGTGATAACGTTGTGTATAAAAATCCCCTTGGAAAAGCACCGAGGTGTGCTGGTTTCATCCCGGTATCAAACTTACACAACTTCAGAATAAAGAGCGGTATCTCGCCTCGGTGTGTGAGACTGACTTACTGCACACCTTGAAGTGAACTCAGTTTTGAGACTACAGTGTTCTTGATTTCTGAACCCACTGCACACTGCTGCTTTGCATTCCAGTTCATCCCTGCCGTGCTATACCCTGCTAATGCCTCCTGGCACTCCCAAGCTTCCCCCTCATGTTTCCAAATCTTTGTGCCAGCCTCCCTTACATTCCATACCTTTCCAAAAGCCCTCCCATCATTAACTGCTCTCAGCCCCTACCCATCCAGCACTTCCTTGTGGCTCACATTACAGTTTAAACACAGTCCAATCAAAAAATAACCATAAAAACAACAAGATCCCAGCCAAACACAACTGCATCAGTCTCCTTGCTCTTGTGCTGTATTCTTTTCCCCACTTTATTCTGGTTCTGTTTTCCATCCTTCCTCTCTTTAATTTAAAGGTCTTTGGCCTTTAAGGTTTGTGCTTTTACTTTTTTTTTTAATCTTCAAGGCACCATCCACACCAGAGGAATATCAGATTTTTTTTGCTGAGGGCATTTTCCTGTTTGACCATCAGTGTCCTTATACCTGACATTATATACTCCAGCTTCAGTGATTTGACAGATGTGTGTGGGTCTGAGTAGATGCTCCCACCCTATACACCAAGCCAAGATGTGGTCCACCTTTCAGTCAGAACTTTTTGACTCTGTACACCTTTGTGGATACAAGACCATGCTACCCGAGACAGTATAGATGGCCAGGGATACACGTGCACATGTATCCACTGGTTTTGCAGTGTCACGATGCTGATGCTGGCTAAGGAGTCTTTTCTACAATTGCTCTCACTTGACCTGCAGACAAGGCGAGGTTTGTACCCTGCCTGAGTGAGTATAGCTCAGAGAGGGATGTGTGGATGCCTTCCTGATACCTGCAGAGCTAGGGCAAGGAGTGTGGCAGTCTCTACTGTCACTGCTTGCCCCAAAGAACACTGTCTTTTGTGGATTAAGTACATTTGTTTCACTACCATAAATGAAATTAAAATTGAATGTTAAACTGTTCGGATGATGGTGGAAATCCCACTCCTCTTTTGCCTGCTGGCATCAGCTCTTTCCATTCTTCCTCAGGCTCCTTCATTTCCCCAGGAGGAAACACACAGATTTTTGTTTAGTTTGCTTTCATTCCACCATTTATTTTGTCTGTTTCTCCCTCAGATTTCCATTCCCTTGACTGGGACACACATACTTATTCTCTAAACAGGCACACACACACACACACACATATATATATACAGTAAGGCACAATCACTCACATCCAGGTGGAACACTCTGCTGAGAGAAGAAACAGGGTACAGCGAAGGATTGCAGCCTGCCCTGGAATACAAGCTCTAACAAACAGATTAAAATGGATTCAAATGCTCTACAGCATGACTCCAAAGGATGTGGGGGTCGTGTTTGCCAACAAGCCTGTGCTACGCAACAGGCACAATGCCACTGGCTCTCAGCAAACAGCACCTAAGCGCTCTCATCTGGGAAAAAGAAAGGCAGGGTACAGAACTGCTTCTTTCTTTAGAGATGGCGAACACAGAGGGGCTATCCCTCTAAACCATCAGGTTTGTATAACTGCACAGCCCATTCAAGGACGGGTGTAGTCTGGTTTTTGTAGAATGTTTGTGCCTGTCTAGAGAGACAGGGACAACCCAAGCCACTGACTCTGCTCAGCTTAACGTTTGCTAGGAGGAGATGTATGATGAATGAAGAGGAGCTGGCTGGTTTTCTCCTTGGTCTCTGTAGCTGCATCTGTGTTGGCAAGTACTAGGTGGGTGACAGCAGGTTCAGGCACTGGCCCCTGACCCTTCACACTGCCCAAGACCTAGCTGACTCCTTGGCTCAGCAATTGACAAGTCTGGCTTGCTGTCTCCAGGGAGCTCACAGCTCCACGTCTTGCTGTGGACATGAGCCCCATGGCCTTGAGACAGAGCAGCTTTTAATTCAGTATTGCAAAGACAGCTTCAAACACCACTGCAAGGAAACTGACCAGGTGAGTGTCTGCTATCCGCCTTTTCCTGCATAACTTCTTTCTTACGGGTAACAATTACTCTCCAGATAGAAAAGCTTTTTTTTTTTTTATTAGAAACTGCTAAACGTATGACTTAACTAGTACTCCAAGACTAAATGCAAATCTAGTACAATGCCTAAGTACTTAGGAGGGACTGGCCATCTGACCTTCACCAATTCACAGTCAGTCAGGCCGTATGACTAGAAACTCAGCCATCTAAGACCTCTTCTTTGGTGAATATAAAATTAATCAGCTGCTTCCAGTAAGCCAGGATGCTTTCTATCACAAGTGGCACTTCGGTGGTCACACACTGAAAATTTCAAAAGAGAATCAAAGGATTGGATAGGGTCTAGAACTGAGAAACACTGACAGACAGGCAGACCTTCTAAATCTGGACTGGAGCCTAGAGTTGGATAAGAAAACTTTCCCTGTTGACCTATGCAGCACATCTTCTCTGTGCATCAAATCTGTTGATTGCATACAGAAAAATTGCCTACTGTGGCTGGCTGTTTCCCAGATCAGCCAGCTCCACCTCCCCTTCAAAGTGATTTTATGCTTTATGAACAATGTTTTAAGAGTTATCCCCACGCCCAGGGTTCACATTGTCTGCCATACAGCATATATGGAGAAAACATACTTTTTTTTCTACTGCTAAAACATTATTTACTGAAATTTGAAAACTCAAAATATTTCAAAAGAAGCTACCTTTTACCATACATGTATGCATGTAGCTGATGATCTTCATCTAGAACCAATGCAGGGGAGAAGAAAAAGATATTTTGGAGCAGGATCAAGGAGCAGTGGGACCAGGAGTAGTGTTGGCAGTTGGCTCCAGGACAGCATGTATCAGGTCTCTCAGTCCCCAAATACTATGAAGGAACGGCAGCCAACACCTCAGTTTTGAACTCTGAAGTGACTGCAAGCCAGTCTCATGTTCCAGCTGTCCCAGAATATTATTGTGCAAAGCAGAGAGCCAGTGAGCAGCTACTCAGCTCCAGGATGACTCTGGACCTTGGGAGATATCCATATTCTGCTCCTTTCCTGCCACTGAAGGTTTTCCAGTAGTTTCCACCTTGAATGGGTTAGATGGCTCCTATTCACATTTTAAGTCTCCTGTGCCCTGATTGGGTATGTCCTTTTAAGAGGGGAAAAGCAAGGAAATTATGAAAAATAATCAAGGATCTAAGTAAATACAGTTCTGAGGAGTCTGTGATGTGGAGGTACTTTGGTAGTTTCCATGCTAGGAGGCAAAGACAAGCTGCAGCCCAAGCATCAGCCTGCTTCCTTCAGTTGCTCCTTGCCAAGCTAAGGAGGCATATGAAGAGGGGACAGGTGGTTCATGTGGAACGAGATAGTTCCTCAGGCATCTGTGGCTACGTTATCAGTGGTTAGAGAATACGTAAAAAAAATATTTGGAACAAGCCCTGCTTCAGCCAGTGGAAATCCTCTTTATTTCAAGTGGCAGAAGCTTATGTTTGTATGCTTCCTGGTCTAATCATGAAACTGGTATGTGTACAAACACCATTTTTGCAGGCAAAGCTAACAAGCTAAACACAGAGAAAGAGACAGAGAATATATACTTATGCATGTATTTATGCAATGTATGCACACATATACCTATACATATGTATATGTAAGGAGATATATTGAGATAGTATATATGTGGTTACTTCTGGGGAAAAGTCCTTTTTACTGTAAGTACTTTCAAATTGCCTTCCAAACAGCAGTTGAGTGGAGTGCCTGGTGAGCAGAGCCTCTTTGTTTTACTGAGGCAAAAACAGGCTTTGCTTCTTCTCTACCCTCTCTCTACCACCACCCAGGAGAGCTAGTTGTTTTAAAACCCCTGCCTTGCAGCCTCTGCAGGCCTGAAATTTGACACTTTTGAGGTGTAGGGAGCAGCAAAAATGTTGGTGTCCTCTGTCTTATTTGCTATTTTTGTGAATAAACAAAACCCTCTGGTATTTTAGGAACTACCATCATGCTGACCCATCTTACCTGTGCGTCATGCTTACGCTGTGCCCTGGTCCTGCGTGACTGACGCTGAGGGCTCACTGGTAGTCTCTAAGCCTGCTATGTTCTGCAGCGGTTCGGTTGCCAGTGATGTTTCTTCAGTATCTGACATTTTCTGTGTGTCTGTGCTCTTACTGGTCTTTGCTTCAGCTTCAGCTTTAGCTTTAGCTTCTTCCTTCTCCTTGTCCCTCTTTTCCTGTTCACAGGCACTATCTTGCTGCTCTTCTACCTGGGGACCCTCACACAACTTCTCCTCCTTGTTTCCAGAGGCAGGCTGGGGAGAGTTCTCCTCTCCTGGGGCACCACAACACACTTCTTCCTCCTTTGTATCCCCGGAATTACTCTTGCAAGTAGTCATTTCCTCTGCCTGTTTTCCCCCTTTGTCTTCATCTTCTGATCTGCTGGATCCTCTTCTTGATGGGGGCTTCTCATCAGACCCTGTCTGTTTCTTTTGCTCTTTGCTTCCTGTTTCTGCCTCCTCTGACTTGCCCTTGGGCCCAAACACCTCATCCCCATCTTCTTTGGCACCATTTTCTGGAGAGGAGATGTTGACCCCTGAATCTTCCCCATCTCCACATTCAGACAGAGATCTTCGGAACCTCCTGGAGGGAGGCCTGCGCTTTATCGATCCCCGTGTTCGCACCTTGGAGGCAGGAAAAGTAGTCAAGAGAGCAGTACCAGAAAGCAAGAAAGCACAATTCACTTTTCCCGTTCTGCTACTGAGAGGCAGGGAAACAAGAGCTCCTACCCCTGAGAGACTACTCTAATACACGTCTCCTTTCCTTCTGTAAAGCTGGCGCTGGAGGTCATTGTCTCAATTTAGACTGTGGCTCCTTGTTCAAGTTAGACCCTACACCCAAGGATGCTGCATTTATTATGGAGATGCTCCCAACTTCGTATTTCTCTGCCTTTTCTGCTCTTGGCAGTTTGGTGGTTGAGGAGGGAGTCTGCACTCCAGCTGGTCACAGAATCACAGAATCACAGAATCATAGAATCATAGAATCATAGAACATTTTGGGCTGGAAGGGATCTTTAAGGGTCATCTAGTCCAACAGGTTACAGCTCTCCATTTAAGTACTGAGCACTCTGTGGGAACGCCTGTCAAACTGTCATGCTCTGCATGGCTCCCTAAATGGTTCCTCAGCCACCTTTGGCATTTGCTGGCACATAGTACGACCTTCTCTCACAGCGCTCCCTGCCCAGGTACCAGCCACTCTTTTACAGCTGAGCTGAAGGGACTGGGTCCTGACACTTCACCCCTTCCCTTTACGCATTTGGCCAGGAAGGCAGCTGGAGCTGCTGGACCATGAAGCTCCATGGGCAGAGGAGACTTCCTGAGGTAGACTGAGAAGCTGTTTTGAACCTGGTGCCTAGATCTTCTCTCTTGGCCAGACATGCATACTGTTATGGCAGGACTGAGGGCTATGGCCTCCTCTTCCTCTTCATTCCCAAGTGATAAGGAAGCCTCATTCTGCTGTGATGGAGAAAGCCTATCACATACCCTACCTTGTTATAGAATTGCAGCTGAGTGCCTTCAGGAGGTTGATCAAAGCTGACTGGCATCTCATTCGCTTCGCTGGGCTGGGACTGAACTCCTGGGCTGCTGGGAGTTGAGGGAGGGGTACTGAATGGAGAAACCAGGACTTTCACACCAGGGCTTTTGGGAGATGCTCCCGGCAGCAGAGCAGCTGGAGCGAAAGCCAGATTGGCCTGCAAAGAAAAATCCCCATCACGGGCACGCACGACACTGGTGTGTATGTACTACATGTAGTAACCACTTGGAGGAACCCTTGCTCTTGCCACGGGAGTTGCCAGATCTCTCAGCTGTCGCAACCCACATACCTTCTGGTCATGGGTCTCTCCTGGTGACACTGTCAACAAACAAGTCCGGGCAGAGAAGTTATGACCGGACATTTGCCCTTCCCCAGCAGCTGGACCTCAGGACATGTCCGTTTGTCATCCTGAGGCCTTCTGGGATTTTCCAGTGACCCAGCCAAGCCAGCACAGTCTACAGTGGCTGAGCCAGGAGAAAGTCTGGACAGGCAGCCCAGCAATCACTTCAAGATTTAAATCATCCCTGTGCGTGCCCAAACAGACCTCACAGTTTCAAGCCTGGTCTGCAGGTTGTCTGAAAGATCTGCAGAGTCATGAAGACCAAGACGACAGTGGAAAGCAGGAAGTTCATGATGAACTGTGTCAAAACCCTTCCTGCTGCCCATCATTAAGAAGGTCTCCTAGGCAAATGCCCTTGGGTGCGTTAAGAGGGACACTGCGATGAACAGGCTTACATTGTGGTGGGAAGGCCAGGGAGTCACTCTGCTCTGGAGTTGCATGTGCTGCCAGGAAGGGCAGCTGGCAGCGGCAGGGCACAATGTCTACGGGCCATTGAGTGCTGAGCTGCCCTCAGCAGCAGCCATCAGGTGCCATGGAGAGATACAAAAAAGGCCAGAATCACTGGGTGCGTTTGTGCGTAACCTGGGGAATAGAGGCGAGGGAAGTGTAGAGCTTCTAGGCATGCGCAGGGGAGTGCCAGAGCCTGAAGCGTGCTGCCCAGTGCCAGGATTCTAGCTGCTTGTAGCATGCAAGTGTCTCAGTTTGATTTAGACTGTTGTGAAGAAAGAGCTGGAAGTAGCTTCGGTCAGGGTTTCCCTTACTTTCTCTTGCGAGTTGCATTTAAACTGAGGCTCCTGCCCCTGCTCCCTGCCTGAGCTGTGCTGCTGTGCCCAGCCATGCACCTCGCAGATCCGAATGATCCTGACCCCATATGCTGACCTGCCTATGGACGTGCCAGAGGATTGCTGGACTGTTTATGGTGCTTGTTGCCATCGCCAGAACTCTGCCTTCCTTCTTTGTGTATTATGAGACTGGGACCTTGCTGGTGAGGCCACTGCCCTGTTTACCTAGCTGTCACTCTTGGCTCCTGGATCCTTTTCCCCCGTGTCTGTTCCACAAAGGAAGTAACCATGACAAATGCCAATCAGTTTTAGTTTTCTGAGGCAGCCGTATGAGCTCTTTCAGGACCTACCTGCAGCTTTTCAATCATGGGGGAGCTTTTCACCTTGACCTTGGGAATGGGGCAAGCATTTGGAGACCGCTTCTGCAAAACAAAATGAACCGTGAAGAAGTCACAGTAAAGCAGGTGAAAAAGAGGATATACAACAAAGGCAGAAAATGTGGAAGAGATAAGCAGAAATTGCTAGCAGGGGAAAAAATGAAGTCTCATGTAGTATCTCCACACAAAAGTTTGCTTTCTTCTTTCCTGACCCTGCTCCCCTTTTGTTATCTAGCCATCCTAGGGCTCTACATACACATATCCTTTCCTCTGGGAGAAAAGGTGATTGTCTGCTTTCTGGCTGAAGTATCTGAGTTAGGTGATATGTAATGGTTCTGCTGCTACACAGCCTTCACTAAGGTGTCTATCCTAGGACACAGTTTTCCCTGGTATTATTTCAGAACCTGACACTAAAATTCTACCTCTTAAAGAGTACAAGCTGTAATAATGAACTTTTTGTGACAGGAAAGACTTTCTGCCACTACTTGAGTAACAGAGTTAAAGGGTATCCAATTAGTATGGGCAGGAAAGGCCAAAGCATCTGGAAAGGTAGAGCAATGAAAAGCTGAGAACAGTTTGAGAAAGGGAGAGCATTGCTTTGAAAAGGGGCATATTGCTTTTTTCAAGTCCAAAGGAAAAGGGAGTAATGCAAGATTTTAAAGCTTGTGCTCCTTTGGAATGGAGGAAGCAAGAGCCTGTAGCTGTTAGCAAAGAAGGACAGAGAACCACACCCTTGTTAAGGGCAGGTGACAATGTGAAATTTGGTGGATAGATCTTACACCCAGAAATACAGAAGGACAGAAGTGACTGGAAAGGGCCTGAGCATAAACATTAGTGAGCAGCAGCCAGCATTACTGGAACCTGCTCATTCAAGGGTGCTGTATGGAGGACACATCAAGACAATATTCTGTGGGTATTGCTGACAAAACCCCTCTTCACTGGATTAATTATTCCCTTTTTCTGAAGAAGAAAAAAATTTCAAGAGCAGAACTATTATGCCATTTTACTCAGACCTTCAGAGTTCATCTGAAGGCAAAAAGCAGCATGGATGTTTCCTGTGCTAACCAATGTTCAAATCTAATAAACGCCAGTAGTGCCTGCTTTAAAATGCTTGAAAGGTGGTAACTGGGTGGATCTGTCAGTGCTCTAAGAGTAAAACCAAAAGCAGTAGAAATGGGATATGTATCCATGCCATGGGAGTGGGAAACAGTGTGGAGCTGACTCTTGAGTCAGTACATGGGTGTGAGCAGGGGAAGGTTTGGTGCTGCATGTCTCAGGAGAGAATTGGTTCCAGAGAGGAGAGACCTTGTCCCCCTGTTAAATTGATACTCACTTGCTCGTCATTGTCACTTGTCTCAGTTTTGTGGGAATACAGTGAAAGGGAGCATGGTGGTTTCCTCCGAGTTGGCTTATGTGGTGGTACCTAAGAGAAGAAAACAACCAACTCAGCAGCAGGGAAATCTTACTTTTTTAAATATGGAAGTGAAGCTTCAAGCACCAAAGGGTATGCTCTGTAAGCTACCTGCATGGGTGGCCGGGCTGAGCTTGCCTAAAGGAGTCATCCAAATGCAGCACAAGATATTAGCATATGGGCGTGCAGCCAGCATGCTAGGTGTGCTTGTAGCATCTTGACCCCAATCCTAGTGTTGGAAAAGTAGTTGGTATCTCTTTCCACGGTATGAACTATGACACTTCAGGCTTTATGCAAAGGACAGTCTTCTAAGCTGTGGAGGATGAAGAAGCCTTCCCAGAAGCTTCATTTTCAAAGCATCCTGCTGGAAGACTTCTTACACTGGAATTGCTTGTTATTGTTCTCTTTCCTGTCTTATTACCAGGATTTCCTTTTAATGAGTCTCAGCAGCCCACCTCATTCATGATTTTCCTATTTTGCATCTGATATATTTCAGGGACAAAAAAAAAGGGAATTCTGGCTTTTTCAACATGGCCTACAGCCCCATTTGTTTCTGCCTAACAAAGAAGAGCAGCTCACAGAGACAGGGCCTCATCTGTAACCTTTAATCTGACTAAGCAGCAGATTCTTCAGGGGAGAAGGAGCAAGGCAAATTAACAGGAGGGACACCGGTTCCTTCTGAATGTCTTTAGACTCTCAGAAGTACGAGAACACTCAGTAGGAAGAGATGAATAGCACAGCACCTCTGGAGTTGCTCCTTGATAATTATTGCTCTGGTCTTGAAGGCAACCTGTCTCTATTTTTATGCCAGGTTTGTAGTCTCCTGCCAAGCTGTTAACACATTTTTTATGTGTTAAGAGACAAAATATTTGGGTAATATTGTGGATCTTGGATAATATCCATGATAAAATATTTGGATAATTTTGTTACCTTCTAACAGGCAGGCATGTGAAAAATTGGATTCTGGTGTCTTTGCCCTCTGTAGAATTGGCTGTCTTGGAGGACCTGTATATACTTGATGTTACTTTTGGTAGTGCTGCACCCAGCCATGGCAATGCTGTGTCTCTAACTAGCCAAGGACAGCCCTGCCCTTATCCTTTTGTCGTACTAGGAAGCAAGAGTCTTATTGAAACCTCACCATTCTGCAACCACAAAATTGCTGCCCTGTGCCACAGTAAATATATCAGAGGTTCCCTGGTTGATAGACTCTTCTTTGCTGGCATGGGTCAAGCAAGGGTTAAAGACCATCCACTCAGCTATTAATCTGAAGCCAGCTTGACAAAGCGGGTGGGGAAGTGACAGATGGCTTGGAGAGAAAAGACAGGAAACTTTGTCCTCCTCTGTCTCTGGAGAAAATGAGTTTCCCCCCACTGAGGCCCCTCCACACTGCCTTGGCTTGGAAGCAGCAGAGGTCTGCAGATAATACAAGAGAGGTCTGGGAACTTGCTGCCTTCTGAAGGGTGAGGGACTGAGTGCAATTAAATCCCATACCTTAAAAAAAGGAAACTGCTGTAACAGGATGGATGGAGTGGTGGGCTGGTGACTAGTGGGGAAAAAAGTAGCGCATTGGAAGAGATTAGCTGTTCCCATCCTAGCCTCTGATAGACAGCGCAGAGGTCACTATTGCATCCAGTCAAAGACAAGACGCGTGTCAGGGAGGATCTCCTT
The DNA here is from genome assembly GCF_000703405.1 of Apaloderma vittatum. NCBI lineage: Eukaryota > Metazoa > Chordata > Aves > Trogoniformes > Trogonidae > Apaloderma > Apaloderma vittatum. The sequence continues at coordinate 10,404 of NW_009720684.1, forward strand.
AGGCCAAGCCTGGGACATGCTGAAATCAGCTGAGCAGCAGAAGGCAGCAGTTCGTTTTATAAGGGGCACCCACTGACTGAAGTAAACAGTAAACATTTATGCTTCTGCAAAAGTGCATAATGATACAGGGGGCTCTCCTAAAATGTCAGCCTCCATCCATAAACACTCTGACTTTCCTTTCTTCCTAAGAGAGGTATTCTAGTGTTTTGTTTATCTGGAGAAAGGCAGCTAGTGAGGTAATACTTGGCATAGTAGGCTTTCAATAAAATAAAATTTCAGCAAGATAGAGATAGGCACAGAGTCTGAAATGTCATTCAGAAGAATTAAGGAGAACAAGTAAAGAGACAGCTTTCTCTCTCAGATCCATACAGGGGGAATTACCTGGAGGAAACCTCCTGTTGTGAGCATGTTGCTAGTGACCTGCAACTTGCTTCTGCACTGTGTATCTGTGGTTTGCTTTCTTTTTCCATGGCCCGATATTAGCTATTTCCTTATTCATTGTTTCCCTCTGCTCACAAAAGCCAGCCATTGCTGTCTGCTATGGCTAGGTACATATGTGTGCTTTACCAAGCTCTGCAGTGTCCCAGTTAGTAGCATCTAGTTGTCCTGAGGCATGGCTCTACCGAAATATTCGTCCACAAGCTGGCAATGTGTGGAAGATACTGCCATACCTTGTATTGCACTAGCAGACAAATCCTTTGCGAAGATTCAAAATCAAGGTGGATTCATGCTCAGATTGCTGATGGTCTAACTTCTACAGGCAGAAGCAAGTGCCTCACTTCCCACTCCATTACCTGCTGGTGGCTGCAGAACTCCTTACCTCTTTTCCAGTGATATTGGCTGCTTGCTCTTTGAATTTCCCTGCTAGCTGAGCCACTGAGGGTGATGCCGACTTGTCCACTTCTGAGTTTGTCTCTGCTGGCCTGTTCTGACAAATTGGGAACAACAAGTTATGAGCAAAGGCTGGGAAAAGCAAGCAGGCCAGAGAGAAGCCTGCATATGTGTTATAAAGTTCGAGAGTAAGAAGGAACTTAAAGCATAGTTTCTCACATCTGGCATCAATCATCCAGTCTGGGAGCAAGAGGTTTAGGAAGACAGGACTTAGCAACATTTTCAAATATCCTGGAAAACCAGTAATACATGAAGAGCCTTTCAGCTCGAGCTAAAGAGCCTTCACTCAGTATCTTTCACTGTAAGCAAACAAAATATTTCAAGCCAAGTGTCTGTTCCTCATCTTTTCCTCACAGTGAAAAGATGGAGCAGAGCAGTAAAGGAGGTTCCCTTACACCTCAGCCCGCCCATCCCTTTTTCACTTGGTCTCTGTCTTCTTTCTTTTTCCAGTGGTTCTGCTGCATGAAGAAATTCCCTGTCCCCACAATAAGGCAGCATCTGCTAGGGGATGTCCCTGTGCTGTTCTGCTTTTTTTGGCAGTGAAATATTGGGGTGGGTGGAGGGGAGGGAGGAAATACCAGGGCTGAGAGAAGCTTCCCTTCCCCTGGGTTGACAACAGGCTGAGAAACAGGAGGCTTGCTGGAGACTGGGTGGTGTGGCACTTCCCACAGCACACAGCCTTGGTGTCATCCAACATTTACCTTCTCTTTGCTATGTGTGTATCAAGCAATATGAGCAGAAAGCCTTGAAATCAAAGTTGATGAAAGTAAACCTTTGTTCTTCACCTCTAACATCTGATGCCAGGGAAAACTGAACCAGAGGATCTGAGAAGAACTAACAAACAACTCCTGTTTTGTTAGAAGTGGAGACCTCAAAATAACAAACCAGGCTATGAACCATCAGCAAGGAACCTCATACCTCCACTTCCTGTACCACCACCACAAATACATGACCAGCACCACACTTCTCACTCCTCTGCCTCAATACTCTTCTACTTTTCCATAAGAAAATTTCCTCAAAGACCACCACTAGAGGAATATATTTTTGTTTCTCCAAAGGCTCCAGCAAACCCCTTCTTTCTCCATTTGTGTTGCTCTACCTACGAGGGACCTGCTTGTCTCGTTAATACAACTACTCCTTCAGCATTGCTGGAGGCGAAAGGCCCTTGAAACACCAACCCAGGCCAGGTATGGACCATTTCCTTTGGGTCACAACACTACAGGGGCTGGAGAAATAGCTATGGAAACTTGAAATCATATTAAATAAGGAATTTCTTTAGATTCCTAGTTTCTAGATTAAAAGTAAATCAAGGAGGTTACATTAAGGTGTCACAGATTTGATTCTGGCAGGGTTTTTGGAAGCGGGGGAAGAGCTCTGGTGGATGACTTTTGCAAAACTTCAAGAGCCTTCCCCAGTGTCCTGGGTTTAGCTAAAACCCAGT
>NW_009720685.1:0-508 GCF_000703405.1 Apaloderma vittatum
AGCTCATTCACGTGGCTGCAGGGTCCCCTCTGGGCAAGACCACAGGGACAGGCACTGCCTGCAGCTGTGGGGCTGGAGCCGGGATCTGTCAGCAGCCAAGAGCAGCCGGGGACCCAGAGCTGGCAAGCAGGCAAAGGGGTTTAGTGAGCCCATCTTGAATTTTGGGGGCTTGGGTGGGATGGACTTGGCTCCCGCCTCGCCCATGCTGGGCTCTCACTGTCCCCAGCAGCGCCGTGTCCCTGCAGAGGGTGGCTCTGCCCCAGCACGCGAATTGGCACCTGAGAGGGTTCTGGGCAGCAGTTGGCAGTGCCCGTGGATTACTGTTAATAGCATTAACACAACGTTAATTTGTGTGCCGTAATCGGGCATCCTGTGCCCATCTCTGAGGGTGACCTTGGCGCAGCCCATGTGCCCCACCGGAACTGCGTGCCCATCACCCTGGTGTCAGGGGATGTCAGCCAGCCTGGCAGGTTTGGGAGGGTGGAGGGGCCTCCACCCCTCGTGCGGG
>NW_009720686.1:0-2105 GCF_000703405.1 Apaloderma vittatum
CGGGAACATCCCGGGGAGAATCTGCTGGATCGTTTGGAAGCGGATCCGAGGGCGGCAAGAAGCGCTCGGGTGAGATGCGGCGACCTGAAAATAAAGAAGTAGGCGGTGAAGGCGTTAAGTCCGGCTCCTCGTCACCAGGAAGGGAAATCCGTATTGGAAAAACCCTTCCGAGGGGTTCCTGGCTGAGGAGGGAGCAGAGCGAGGCAGGAGGGCAGCGAAGGGCTGCCAGCAGGCACGTCTGCTCAACCAGAAGTTTTCCATCAGAATTTGCTAGATCTGAGGTTTTGTGAACATCGTTCAATATGTACATCTTGCTCTTTTGAGACAGTTTGAGACTGCCTTTGCCTTTGCTAACTCTGAGTTTACAGTCAGGAAATGACTTCGTACAGTTAGTGAAAAAAAGAAAAAAGAAAGAAGTGGGTAATACACCGGGGAGAAAATAATGTGAGGATGGGGAGGGGATGAAGTCAGACCCTGAAAGAAGCATTGCCACCAGTCAGTTACATTTCCCAGAGGATCTTCCTTTACCCAGAAACAGCGAGATCTTCTTTCCTGTCTCTGGAAGTGTCCAAGGCCGGGTCGGACTGGGCTTTGAGCAACCTGAGCTGGTGGGAGGTGTCCCTGCCCACAGCAGGGGGGTTGGAACGAGATGATATTGAAGGTCTCTTCCAGCCCAGACTATTCTGTGATGAGGATCTGAATTTGTTTCTTCAGCCTATATCTGGTTCAGCTCTACAACAAAGCTTCAGTGCCCACCTCTCTTGCCAAGGGGTACCCCAAAAGCACCCGGTTCCTTACGTTCTGCTGAACGGAAGAGAGGGGCGAGGGCAGGGCTGGCCCTGCAAAGCTCTGAAAGAGCCCGGCTAGTTTTAGCCCAGAAAGAACCAGCCCCATGCAAATCACTGTGCAAGAAGCAGCACGGGCTGATGCGAGGACGCATAATAGCGAGTTGTTGGGGGGGTGCTTTGTTCCGGCTCTTTGAAGGACATGGTTCTCGCTGGGGCTGGGAGCACGTCGGATCACAGTGAGAATGTGTGGCAAATGCTCCTTGGCACGCCAGCAGGTAGGGCCTTTTTATAGTCCTGGGTATCATCAGAGACCCGCAAATAATGGCTGAAGCCAGCGCTATGAAATATAATTTCTTTAAATGTAAGAAAAAAGAAAAAAACCTCAGAAAATTGTGATGGCATTTTAACTAACTTCAAGTGTGCTGGCTGGTTCAGTCACCCCTTTGATGTTGCAGCCGGGTGACCCGGCCTCCCCCACCATTCATCACCGACTGGAAATCAAACTCTTCGGCTCTCCTGCTTTACAGTCCGCCCTCTGTTCTGCTAATAAACACAATGCTATTTAAAATAACCATTCAGGAGCTGTTCAAAGGGGATATCCAGATATGAATTCCAGTGAGAGTGCAGTTTCTCGCTCCCGAGCCCTAACCTGCAAACTGCAGCACAGAAAAGGATGGCATTCAGCTAACGGCACCGCCTTGGATTCGGGAAGCGGGAGGCTCACAAATCCCTTCGCTCTTGCGGGCAACTCTGTAATCAGAACCTCGGGGGAAATGTCTTGAATTATTTCATTTCACCTTCATTTTTACAGTGTCATTTCATGGGTGTGGTAACAGCTATGCCCACGCGAGGGGTCCTGTTTGTTAAAGGTACGATCTGAAGTGAAGCAGAGAGTTCCCTCCCAGTGGTCCATGGGCACTGCTTGGGCAGCACCCTGGGGCCCGGAGGTCATGAAGGAGAAGGTCAGGAAAACCAGCACCGCTGTGATTTTGAACAAAGTAAGAAGCAGTGGTGGTTGATGGCATCACGTATGTTTGCCTCTGCTGCTCTCTGGGTAGTGCCACCGCTGTGGCCGTCTGCCGTCGCTTCCTCACCCTCGGTTCTGCGTTGTGCTCAGTGTGATGACGAGGAGCCCTGGCTTGGGAGGAGGGCAGTGGCGGGGGAAAAAAAACCACCCCATAGCTGTGCCTTTTCGCCAGGGCTCAGCCCCTTCCCAGCCCCACGGGTGCTCTCGCTCCACCGTGGCTCGGCTCCAGCCCGTCTCCCCGGCACTTGGCGAGTTGCTCCGTGCCTGAGGAGCACCAACGGCTCCTTCCC
>NW_009720686.1:2136-3198 GCF_000703405.1 Apaloderma vittatum
AGCAGCCGGGCAAGAGCTGCCGTGGTTCATGCACCAGCCAAGGGAACCCTTGACACTGAGGTGGTGCCGAGCGTGACAAGAATAAAATTAGTAGAGGATTTTGTGTTGTTTTGGACTTTGGACTCTGGTGCGAGTTTATTCTGAGTTTTGTGGCAGATCTGCTTTCTAGCCATTGCTTTTACGGAACTGTCTGTGCTGTGCGGCACTGAATGAAGCGGGCTAGGAGAGACTGCTGGCTGGGTTAACACAGCCCTGTGTTGTTTTTTTCATAGGCTGTGTATTTTCTCCTCTCAGATGTGGTTCTTTTCATCCTCACAGCCTCTTTGCCATTACCTTTCTAGAATGCCTATCGCTTGCAAAATGCTGTCGCAGCAGATTGCCAGGTCCAGGCTCAGAGCCCCGCTGCCCACCGCAGCCCCCCGGTGCCGTCGGCCGAGGAGACTGCTGATCTCTGCTTTGCTTTGAGATCTACCAGCCACTGAGGTTTCGAAGCCTGATTTCTTATTTTGTCCATGCTACACGCACGGCAAGGAGCAGAGCCATGGTGTTGTCTGCAGTTGGACATGAGTTTGCCTTCCTGGGAGGAAGGAAAGCTGCTCCGGTTTGTGTGTGGTTCAGCTTTGTGTCAGGGCGGGCCGGCTCAGCTAACAAGAGGTGTTTTAATCTGACCTGGTTTATCTGTTGTGCACTGAGTAACAGACATACAAGTCTAACACAGTAAATCGCTCTCTGTGTGTTATGGCAACACTGTGGAAATACTTTTCAGCAGCACCAGAAAAAAAACCCCAAACATTTAATTCTCTGATTTCTTGCTGAACGTGGAATGGAAAATATGTTGATTTAACTCTAAAAAAATGCACCGTCAATTTAAGGAGGGGGGAAAGAAAAAAAGTAAGAAAGAAAGAAATCCTTTACCATATCTAATTTCATTAGTAAACTGTAAATGGAAAATGAAGCAGAGGTAAGATTTCAAAGGGCTGGTAACCCCCACATTTTACGTAGCATTAATCATGTGCTCTTAATTTTTCTGCTGCAGAACTCTGCAGCGCTGCCTGCCCGCTC
>NW_009720687.1:0-9765 GCF_000703405.1 Apaloderma vittatum
AAAACAGCCCGAGAAGTGCGACGGAAAAGCCTTGGGAGCTGTGGGCTTGTCTAAGGTGTTCAGATCAGCTTCTCCCACCGAAGGGAAAAGTCTAAGGGCCTTCTGGAAGGAGAGAAGGCAGCTCGCCCTTGCACCTCCTTGGAACGCTATTAACTGTAAAGGCAGCCTTAGCAGCCTCTGCTGGAAAGAGAGAACATTGCCAGCAAAGGACAGGTGACCGAGGAGGAAGCAAAGAAGACCTGAAAGCTGCTGTTGCTCTTAAGGAAAAGGCAAAGCAGAGTCCAAGCAGGAGCGGAGAAAGGGGCCTAGAAAGGAAAGGTAACATTCAAACCAGGGGAAGGCAGACAGGAATTCTACTATTTTTGCCTCTGCAATTCATTTCCACCTTCTAGGATACACCGACCACCCCTGCACAAGTATGCCAGCAAGGAGTTTCTGCACCTTACGCAGAACGGTACCTGCACCTCCAGGCAGAGCTCCCTTGCGCTTCACAAGGACGGCGGAATTAAACATCAGGCCCATCTCCCAAAGCCTGTCTTCCAGGTCAAAATGCAGCCAAGGCTGCTGGTTCCTCACCGGTCTAGCAACACGCCTGTCCCCTCCAGGTCTCCAGAGCAGGTCCATAGTGAGAAGACAGGTCTGAGGTCAAGCTGCAACGTCAGTCTGGGGGTTGGAATCCAGAATAACAGGGTTCATGGCCAGTCACAGGTGTGACCATGGCTGGAGACCAGCACTTCTGTCGTGTAGCTCAGGTCAAGACTGAAGGATCCAGGAAGAGCTGAAGGAGGCTTCTGGGCAGAGGTGTGGCTGGAGGCCCCAGGTGAGGCTCGTCAAGCTAATTAGGGCCTGTTCATGCCCTCAGGGCCCTGCCACAACCAGAGAGCAGCTTTGCTGCCCCCAGGCTGGTGGTGACTTCAGAGACCTCACTAACAGGCAAGGAAGGATCTAACAGAAACTGGTTGATGGAAGCATGGGGAGAGATCATGCTGATGCATGGGGTCATGGATGCAATGAGACAGTGGCCCCATTGGGTCTCAGCAGTAAAAGCCCGGCCTTACTAGAAATAGCAGTAGAAAAAGGCAGCAATTCCCTTCCGGAGTGACTAGACAGAGGGCCCTAGGAAAGAAGACAAAGGAACACCACAATTGGAGAGTAACTGCAAAAATCAGACACATTATTTCAGTATCTTGCAACAGTATCTGTGATCCCACAGTTAAGAGGGGTTTGGAGAAGCGGCTACAAGTTTCTTTTCAAAACCGGCACATGCTCTGTCTCCCTGCATTTGCAGCATGATTTTTCACAACAGCTTAAAGTTCCCTGTGCTGGGTTTCCTCAGACTCTGCCCCTCTGGAAAACATTCCATGTGCACATCGCACCTCTCCAGATTTTATTCTCATTCCAAACCTGCAAGTACAAATATAGCAACATTCCACTCTCCTAATGCACGCTTACAAGATGTGCTGAAATGTCAGACGCTAAATGGTACAAAAAAGCACTTCACCACGATCCTGCCGACGGGCAATATGACAGAGAAGGCAGAAATTGCTTTAACATCTGTTGATTTATTAGATCTAAATGCTCTCCTCCTTTCATCTGGCAGCAGCAGAGCTGTTAATGCTGCAACAGCTTCTTCAGAGCTTGAAGCAGCGCGCTGGCGGATACGTACCTCACGAACAATCTCATTTCTGCGGGATTTTGAACGGGACTCCCTCTATCCAAACCAGAGCTGCCGGGGCAGAGGGATTATAGGAAGGTGAAGGCAGCAGAGAGGAGTGGACAAGCAGGTAATATCCCTGCTGCCGGGAGGAAGCGGGGCTGAGGCTGGAAAGTTTCCTACTGCTGTAGCTATTGTCTCACTGCTTCCTCTGCCGCAGAACCAGGGAAACCATCGGTGACGCAGCCGATGGGGCTGAACTAACTCAGCAGCAGTCGCAAGGCTCTGCTAACCTGACTGGAATCGGTTCTTGACAATTCAGTGTTGCTGAGTCACTCAAATGAAAGCGGCTCAGGGTCATTCCCCACGGTTGGTATTGTTTCTCATGCTTCTAAAAACAGCCAGTTGGCAATAGTCCTTTTGCACGTTTGTATTACCCAGAAAACCCAACTTGGCCACATTTTTTGAGATAACAAGGTTTTTTCCTCCTTCTGGATGGGAAATAGAATATTTTGACATACTAAGAGGCTTCAAAATGACAAAAATGAAGTTTTTGTTCTGACAAATTTGCATTTTCTCATGGAATGGAGGGCCAGGGAACCACTTTGTAAAGATTTCCCAGTTGTCTCTAATAATAAGGATATGACCTTGAAGAAGTCAACTGTGACATGAACATTTTCTCATAACAGAAGACACAATCACTACCTTACCATGGGTCTTAAGCGATAGGACTGCTAGTTTGAACACTGTTCAAAGGAGAAAATGTGTGTTCTTGTCCAAACCCAAAACTGAATGTAAAGGGAGCACAGGTGGGAGCTTACGTGTCCACGCACCACCTCTGCTCCTGCCCCACTGCAGCATTTCTAAGAAGAGAGTTGGAGCTTTCTGCCAGTTCAGGATGTAGTTTCCCTCTTCTCAGAGGACTTTTCAGAAGGGGAATAGCTGTCATGGGCTCTTGCGCTGTTAGCGCAGCTTGCTGATGTGTTGGCTTTTGCAAGGGTGTCAAACATCCTCCAGACGGATCCACTGCTCCCTTCTAAGGGCACAAATCCACCCCGAGCACCAACTGGTCAGATACAGCAGCTGTCCAAACCTTTAGGCCGAAAAAATGGACAAATTTGCTTGAAATCAAATTAGAAGTTCACTGTGGGATAAGCACCAGGTTAAGCTGAACCACCTCAGGATCATCCTTTAAACAAGCAATCCTCAGTTCTCCTTCTCTGCTGGCAGGAAGCCTCTTGACTTCAGCATATCACTTTACTTAAATACTCTTACATTTTCCTAATGTTGAAACTATAAACTGTCAGAGCAGCTAAATATAGAAACAAAATAAACTAACTGTACAAGAAAGAAAAGCTTATTTTGTGTCTCTTCTGATTTTATTAGTAATATTTCTTTCCTTTTTCTCGAGTTCCTTGCTGAGTGGGAGGGAAAAAAATCTGTGTTGCCAAATCTGTATTTAATCTGATGTTTCTTTCTATATATTTGGTATATATTCTTTCCTTTTTAGTCAAGGTTCTCCTGCAAGTTCTCCACTCTGTCCTAGCCAAAATACACGCTATATTAGTGAGAACTACCCTCTTAGGTACTCAAGGAGTGAGTCTCAAGGGATTTTTCTTCAGTAGAAGGTCTGTAACACTACGAGCACTAACAAATATTGTAATTCACATCTCCCGTATTTTGTGTACAAAACTGAAACCTGCTCACAGCTGCATTTCTGGCTGCGATCTCCGTGGAGACATCACTGACAATTTCCCTCTCAAAAGAAAGGGAAGTGGGTGACCTAAACTGGGACTTGCCTGGCTCCTGGAGCACACCCGTGCTGCAGCCCCTTCTCCTGCCCGCAGCGCTGCCGAGCCGGAGGTGCCGCGACCCATTGCTCCAAACAACTGCTTCTCCCCATCGGTTTGGGATCAACCCTTCCATCTGGAGCATTAAACCAGCAGTGACCTGAGCAGGGCACAGACAGTCCCGAGACATTTTTCTCCATCTGCCTGTGTGAAGTCCAGCTAACTTTTGCCATCTTCTGGAGGAAGGGAATAAAATTGGGACGCTCAATTGCGTTTGGACTTCAGCAAACTCGAGGCATTAAATCATCCATTACAACTCCTTCCTCTCATCACACTGAGACAGAAATTGCAGGTATTCCTGAGAAAGCTCATACTGTGCTGATGTTACACCCACTTCTGTTACTGACTTGAGAATCTAAACGGAGGATATGACTCGTTTGCTGCATCACGAGGTAATGACCATAATGCTGTACTCAGTTTAGCCATTTGTTGTTTATTTGTTATTCGCACAAAGACCACTAAGTTTGTAGAGTTGGGGAGGTGTATGCAGTTAACTATTTCATCCCCAGTTCTCCGGTGAGACTTTTATTCTGCCTTAAGACTCTAGAAGCAGCTTTTCTCTTGTTGTTTGTTTTCTTTTTTTTTTTTTTGGTTCATTCTGTCTCCTTTTATTAAAACATAGGGACATTTTTTAAACCATCCATCCCTTTAACCACTTCAGAAATTCTAATTTCCACTTTTTTACTACACTTAGTGATGACAACCCTGATCTCCAGGGGGGTCTCCCAGGATATAATATTTCTTTGTCCCTGGCAAGCCCAAGTATGCAACACTGCACTAAATATGAATCTGTCATTGATTTCACACTGGTAAACTATGAGCCATTGAAATCACTGTCTTCATCAGAAATGCTTCCAAGGTACACAGGGCACATTTGACTTTTCCTGACAAGTTTTTCAACATTGCAGCCTGCTGAAAAGAACTGCTCAGTACCAGAACAGAGCTGCATTTCCCCTCCACTGAAATAAAAATCTCCTTCGCAGGAGAGCTGTGCTTTCCCGCGGATAGTGAACTCACTTCCTTCTGTTTTGTTTATAGCTGTATGGGAGGTTTTTCCTCTTCCATTCCCTTTTCCAAAAGCAATGAGACAATAAGACATTGTTAAGTCTTAAACATCCACGTTTCTGTTTCTTGTCTTCATAACAGGACTGTTAGAACGACAAGAAATGAAACAGGGAAATTATGAGGGAGAACGGCAAAAATTAACTCAGATTTTTATCTGAAACAGCAGAAAAGACACTCAGAAATGGTCCAGTAATAGTTGGAAGCCTTTTTTTTTCCCAGAAAAAAAAATAGAGATTATCCACATCATGTTTAATGAATCTGTGAACTATGCTTAAACTAGAAACCTTTGTACCCTAGAAAAGGGGATCTGAACAATGTCAGCTGTGACAGGGCATAGGGACAAAGCACACAGGTCACTAACAAAATGCAGAGATGCCATTTCTAACAGCATCACGAAATACAGTATCCATCACTGAACTACAAATATACTGATCCCTTGGGTGCTTAAAGGTGCCCTTCCTGGAAGGACAAGGAACAAATGCAATCATGGGAGAGCCTGAGGATACCTTTGGAGAAGAAGAAGGTCTCCACAGCATACGGAAAAAAACTAAGAAGTCTGATGCTCCTTACAGCCTGGAGAGAACTTCTAAGGCAAGACAAAGGGGAGCTGGAATGGCTCACACAAACCTAGGAACCAGTGCATGCCCAGGTGACAGCTGTACGGGAATGCTCACCCATGTAGGCATCCAGAAAAAAATTGATTGCTATGCAAGATGAGGGAATTCTCCACCATCCTCAACATCCTGAGTATGGTAGGTGGGACAGTCTGACCTCAAGCAAGAGAAGAATGCACACAGGGATCACGGGCAGCCTTGAAATTCATCTAGCGATCAAGTAAGAAGATCCAGAAAACGTGTATTTGGTTTTACGAGAAGAGCCAGCCCAGCACGTGGGCAGGGAGGTGGCCGGCAGGTTGGGCAGCACAGCTGCTCCAGCAGCATCAGAAATTCCTTGGGATGCTCAGCTGTCCAGAGAAATGTGTGTCGCACCAACCTGCCCAAGCTAGAAACCTCATCCATTGCTCCCTTCTCCCCGAGACAGCCTTCCTAAAGCCAGGTGAATGGTCATGCCCAACCCATATTGTCTTGCTAAGTGTGTTATACCTCCTACAATAACAGAGCTCAGTTTGCTGGGCATGAGTGTAGTCAGTATTAGTCAAAGATATGTTAGTGATGGTGCCAGTAGTTCCCAAGCCGAAGGTAGAAGATGATGTTAAAATAAGAAAGGGTCTGTTTTAAAGGAGATAGGTAGATTCTGATCAATATCTCAAATACAGATGGATTAAAATATCACTCAATGATTTTTGTAGCCGAACAAAGTTTGAAAAGATAGACCATTTCACTAGCAGCTTGCACGCAGAAGGAGAAGCAAGGCAAAAAACAGAACAAAAAACTCCTAACCAATTCAACAACAAAACATTTGATGCGATTTGGATCAGCCAGTGCGAAATGAAACTGTTGCCACGAATATCAACCTAAGGAAACAGTGACTGCAAACAACAGTGACCTCCCAGCGGACAGCCCCGAGGTCACATCAGGTTGTCATCCCACCAGGGCGCAGAACAGGGGAGCCAGAAACACCATTCCCAGCTCTGAGGACAGAAGCAAAGAGCAACGTGGGACAGAAAGCCCTGGGTCACAGCTCGGCACGCAGGAAGGGCATTACTGCTCCGGACACACAGCAGCCTGGGGAAAACTGTGATTCTGGGGAACAGCGCGAGACCCCCAGAGAGATCGCAGTTTCTAAGTCGTTTTATTTACATGATTATATATGTATGTATAACCATCAAAGAAAGACCTTCCCACATACTTCCAATACTTAAGCAGTAGCCTTTAGGTCGGCTCCAGCTTTGTTCTGAAGTGAAGACTGTCAGAGTACACAATAAAATGTCATCATTTTTCTTGCTGATCTTCTCTTTTCTATCTCAGATCCTTCCTTCTTTTATTTCTTTCTCTCTCCTTTCTTTCATTTCTTTCCCTCCTTCTACTCCTGGCGCTCCCTAACTCCCTTGATTGGCATTTCATCTCTCCACTCATTCTTGCTCCTTCCCTGCTGCTTCTGCTCTTCTCTCTTCTCTCTCATTCCCAGTCACTCACGTCTTTCATATTGAATTAACTCTACTGCCGGTCTATGCATCCTGACAATCTATCTGTTTTTAATTGTTGCACTAAACTTTGCTGGACATTTCAGAGAGCTGTGTACATTTAAACTGAGGACCTTTTCAAAGTCTTCATAATTCAACTTGATTCCATGTACTTGATACAAGAGCCATATGTTTCTGTGGATCACGTATTGTTTTGCACATGTGAATACTTACAGAACAGACAGGTACTTGGGTATCAATTGCTTTTGCTTTCTGAGCTGCCACTAAATTTTGTGCTACGTAACACTTTGAGACATGCACACATTTTCTCCACACTTCTAAAAATGCTCTCTAAAAGTAACGAACGAGGGCTCACAATGTGGAAGAGGATTCGCTCGGCATCCTTTCACACGTGAAAAAGAAGCACGTGCTGGCAACCCCACATCAGGGCTGACAGAGTGGTAGAGCTTGAGCAGCGTTGAGCCCACTTCTCCTTCACCCTTGGTCCTGTTAACGCTCTTCATAAACGCTGCCAGTATTTCTAAGGTTTATTGAGTCATCCCAAACTCTCTAGAAATGATCTATTCATCTATTGCATCCTCAGAATAGACCGAGTATCCTTTCCTCAGACAAAACTTTCCTGGTGCAAAGTCTGTAAAGAAGAGAAGAGGGAGAAAATCGTAATGGGTCCTGGCAAAGTTGTGTAAGAATCGACATTTTCCTTTCAGTAGTTAAAGAATTAAACCAAATGTTAAAATCCCACCCTAGGTGCAGCTGTCCCCGGCACATCTTTGTATCAAATGTGTGCATCTCCAGGGAAAAGTGGACAGAGACTAGCACTGATCTAAAGGGAGGGGAAAAGTTCTCACACTGATTCAATTAGAGGAGTATATGTTGTAATATAGCTTCAAGGGATAACTGAAACTTTTGGAGAGTGCTTCCTTTTTTTTTTTTTCTTTCCCTTTTTCTTTCCTTTGGCTGCTGCCACATGGAGCTCATTTCACATTTCAACTATAATCTAAGTGATACAGAAAAACAGTGTCAGATCCACTGGTGCCGAATCCACAGGCACCCTTCTTCAAGTAGTCTGAGAACAGAGCCGTGCATGGAACTTTATCTTTTCTGCCCTACTCCTGCCCCACCTGGGTTTCAAATGGAGGAGCTTTCTTTCTGACTGCTATCCAGAAAACACTAAGTCACCACCAGAAAATGACCCATCTCACTTGATTCTCTGGAGAAAAGTACAAAAGCTAAATCGTAACAGTTTTTCTGTATTTCGTCCTGAACCACAGGATAAAGAAAGAAAATGCTGTTAACTGAGTACATCAGTAGAAGTAGAAATCCACACCTAACACAACGAGGTCGCGGTGACTTGGTTACCGCTGTACTATATCAGTGAAGGATCAGTCCTGGCAAGTTCTCGATGAGCGAAGTGCCCTTCCATCTGAGGCGGCCAACAGCCTGAAAACATCACAGAAATATTTTGGCTGGGAGCTCTCGAGAGCTGGGGCTGCTTCATAGGCTCTGGTATTGCAGCAACACCCTAATCTTGCTTGAACAGTAAACAAATACAACAACAGCTAAAGAGAAACCACAAAAAGAAATTCCCTCTCCTGGAACTCCCGACATGAGGTGAGCATCTTCCTCTTAGAAACAGCCAGTCCTCTCACTGCACCAGCTCAAGCAGTGAGTGCTTGAGGAGCCTATAGTTCAGCTCTGCTCTATTATTTGTCACTCCAAAGATAAAACAATCCTGGAAAATTAGGAATATACATTTGTTCGCTGTAGAAAGCTTCCCTAGCTCAGTCTTTCCCATTGCATCCTACCTGTGATGTTCACATCGTGACACTGAAAGGGAAGCTGGCTTCTGGGCGGCTGTGCACCGTCGCGGTTCGGGGCTGCTGCAGCAGCCTGCATTTCCACGATGGTGACAAAACCATGGCTCATCTTCTGGCTGGGGCCACCGCCGAGGTCCAAGGATCAGAGTCATCTTTGTGATGCAGTTGAGACATGGGGAATGCAGGTCACCCTGCCCAACCTCAGCGCAGAAGCACAACGGGGAAGGTCCACTGCCAGGCCTCAGCCTGGGAGCTCACGGCACTGCAGATAAAACCAGGGCTTCCTTCTTGCTGTGGTTTTGCTGTGCCTTAGGTTTCTGTAGAAGTCACTGCATCTGATTTTGTTTAGCAAGCTCTGTTTTTCCTAACACTTTACAAATATTCAGTTCTTTTTCAAGTAAATGGCAATATGAGCTCATAAAGAATCTTAGAATTCACGAAGGATCTAATAAACAGTGAGCACCTACCACACTAGGAACTAGAGCACTTGATGATTTTGTTGCATAAATTACAAACTACAGCCCACAGTTAGCAGCTATCCCCTGTCAATGCACTAATGAATGCAAGTAAGATATGGAAAGGAACATCTGCTTAATGCCTTTTTATTCTTTCTTATTTCACATCTTGCAATCACAAATGTGCTCATTTGCTCAGGATCAATGCACCACACCACAATTTTTCGGGGTGTAAGAAATATAAAAGGAAGACTTGCAACCAAAAGTTTCATCACGTGTACGGTTGTACGGAGCCAGTTGCCAAAGGAGGATTTTTTTAATAATCACGTGCTGTATCCTGCACGCATTTACAAGAAAATTTGGCTACGGAGATTATTTGACGTCTTCTAACTTCCCTACCGTCGCATCGCTGGTATTTGTACAGAGCTACGCTCCACAACACAAGGATTCAGAACGTCTTGATACACGAAGGGGGTTTTCCTTAAAGGAGAGACTAGTGGTTAAAAACACGGCACAAGAGAGCTGTCAGGATGGATCTCTGCAGCCCCTGCGCTCCCACAGCAACAGCGGCAGCAAGGCGGAAAGAAGGATCCGCAGGGGAAACGGAGAGAGCACAAGGAGAAACGCGCAACCGCGTATTTACGCTCCGGGAATTCCGACAGTTCGAGAGCCGAACGCAGAACGTCCCGCGGGCTGCGAAACCCCTCCCACCCACCGCGACTTTATTTTCTTGTTGGACCGGACGATCCTGCGAGCATCTGAGCGGCAGGGACAGCGAGCTGGTCTTCTGCAGGGGAAGCCAGGAGCTGCCCACCCCGGC
>NW_009720688.1:0-846 GCF_000703405.1 Apaloderma vittatum
GCCACCATCTCCGTGTCCCCATGTCCCCAAGTTCTGGATCTCCACGTCCCTTGGTGCCACCATCTCCGGGTCATCCCTGTCCCCACGTGTCCCCAAGTCCCTGAATCTCCCCATCCCTTGGTTTCACCATCTCCATGCCCCCAAGTTCTGCATCTCCAGCTCCTTTGGTCCCTTTGTCTCCGTGTCCCCGTGTCCCCAAGCTCCTGAACCTCCACATCTTCTGGTCCTCACGCCTCTGGGTCCCCTTGTCCCTGTTTGTCCCATCTCTGTGTCCCCAAGACCCTGAATCTCCACATCTCTTAGTGCCACCATCTCTGTGTCCCCATGTCCCCAAGCTCCTGGATCACCCCATCTGTTGATCCCACCATCTCTGGGTCCCCGTGTCACCAAGTCCCTAGGTCTCCACGTCCCCTGGTGCCACCATCTCCAGGTCACCTGTGTCCGCACGTGTCCCCAAGTCCCTGGATCTCCAGCTCCTTTGGTCGCCCCATCTCCATGTCCCCAAGCTCTCCCATCCCTTGGTGCCACCATCTCTGGGTCACTCGTGTCCCAACGTGTCCCCAAGTCCCTGGATCTCCAGCTCCTTTGGTCGCCCCATCTCCATGTCCCCAAGCTCTCCCATCCCTTGGTGCCACCATCTCTGGGTCACTCGTGTCCCAACGTGTCCCCAAGTCCCTGGACCTTCATGTCCTTTGGTGCCACCATCTCCATGTCCCCAAGTTCTTGGTCTTCCATGTCATTCCGTTCCCACATCTCCATGTCCCCAAGTTCTGGGTCTCCACGTCCCTTGGTGCCACCTTCTCCGGGTCACCCCAGTCCCCACGTGTCCCCAAGTCCCTGGATCTC
>NW_009720689.1:0-1648 GCF_000703405.1 Apaloderma vittatum
GTGTTTGCTTTTTATATCCCGCCACAGCAACACGCTGGGCCGAGGCCGCGGCTGAGCCGTGCGCGGAGACGCCCGGTCCCGCCGTGGGTTGACGCAGTAACTCTAGATCCCGCCGCAGGGGGAGGGGAGAGGTCTCTGCTCCCCTCTTCCCGGTCTCACGGCGCCGTGTGTTTGTTGACACTGAACTCTAGGGCTGCCAGGCGCCGCTCCCCTCAGCCGAGCTCCCCCCGGCCCCCGCTGGTTCTGACCCACACTTTGTTCTCGGGCCGTTGCCCTTCCCTGCTCACCCGCTCGTTAATAAAAACGCTCACCCGCCTTCCCGAGGCCTTTTCTAGGGAACAAAGCAACTGCTCAGACCAATTCTTCACTTTCCACCTTCTGACTCATTTTTGATTAATGATAAAACGCAGCAACTTACCCCATGCTGCCTTCGTTGCTTTAAAACCCTTTTGAAAATTGAAGTCTCGTCAGCTGGCTCAGGAGACCAGTGGGCTACCAGGGCCTCATACGGCGCATAATGCTTCACGCGCCTCCTGGAAATATCTCTCCTGACACGCCAAGGCTGGGCTTTGCCTTTTCTCGTAACCGTGCTGCGTGCCTGGCGTCTTGTCCTTCCCTGGTTGAATAATACGTCCCAGAGCTGGAGGAAAGTATTTCCCCCAGGAGCAGCGTTTGAAAGACAAAAGCTAAACTAGAAAATGGGAGGAGGACAGAAAGGATTCGCTCCTGTCGTACATGGGCAGCTTCCGTTTTGGTTACGTGTTGTTGCCTTATTTCCTTTCTGTGCAAAACTTTTTTTAAGGTGCTTCCTGAGGTGTTTTGCTTACCTACGAGAAGTTGCAAGACTTGAGAAATAATCCTTGTTTTTGGGGACGAGCCCTTACGTTCCATTTTGCAGGTGGACTTCCCGTTCCTTTTCGGAGTGGGTGGCAATGATCCAGCGGCTCCACGCAGCCTTTTCTGTGGCACAGGTGCCCGACATTCTGGTGGGGCTGCTCAGACCCCTCCTCCTCCCCTTCCTCACCCTCAGTTTCAGAGCCGATGAGACAAACCGGTCCTTGTCCCTGAGCTCTCGAGGATGGGTGGAGAGGAGGGGTGGGCTCCGGGCGTCCCTAACCCCTTCTCTGCCGCAGGCCTGCCCGGGGAGTCGCCGCTGGTGCGAGTGCTGGAGGACGAGTCCCGGAGCCGCCTCGGCCGCTTCAACCAGAAGGACGTCTCCATGGTCTTCAGCAGCGTGATGAGGCTCCACCCGTCCAGCCCTCACCCCCTGGTCGAGTCGTGCCTCAGCAGCTTGGAGCGGCACCTGGAGAAGGAGCGGCACCCGCAGACCCTCTTCCTCCTCCTCTCCTACTACCGGCTGCGGGCGCAGGCACTGCAGGGGCTCCCGGCCTCCGACCAGCAGCTCATCAACAACCGCAAGATCCTGCGCCTCGTCAGGCACACGCTGGGGCAAGTGAGTGCCATGCGGGAGCACGAGCTGGCCCTCTTGGATGAGATGCTGGCTCTGTGTGCCCAGGAGGCCAACAACAAGGCCCTGGAGGCCATCTTCAGCTCCCAGCTCTTCTACGAGAACCGCCAGGAGCGATTCATCCGCAGCATGGCAGGTGAGGGCAGCTCTGCCCCAGCGGGGTCCCGGCCTCACCTCGCC
>NW_009720690.1:0-232 GCF_000703405.1 Apaloderma vittatum
TTTGGGGGTAAAAATGGAATTTTATGGGGGAAGAAATGTGAGATTTGGGGGTAAAAATGAGCATTTTGGAGGGAAAATGGTTTTTTTGGGGTGGAAAAATGGGTTTTGGGGGGAAAAATGGGAATTTTGGGGGTAAAAATGTGGTTTTTGGGGAAAATACTTTTTTGGGGGGAAAAGGTGGGATTTTTTTGGGAAAATGTGTTTTTTGGGGGGAAAATGGTTTTTTTTGTGG
>NW_009720691.1:0-216 GCF_000703405.1 Apaloderma vittatum
CTGGCACCCCGACTACCAGTGCTGGGGTGGAAGTTCAAGGAAAAAGTTCCCTCTGCCCATCACTCCACCGACGCCACATGGAGCAAATGGATTGCTCTGATCACACAGCGCGCCCGTATTGGATACCCAAATCGCCCTGGGATTCTGGAGATAATTACAAACTGGCCGGGAGATGAAGACTTTGGCCTCGCCGACGCAGAGGAGCAGGAACAAGTG
>NW_009720691.1:819-1118 GCF_000703405.1 Apaloderma vittatum
GTCCCCACGTTATCCATGACTGTGAGACATGCGCTGCAATCAGACAGCCCAAGCGAGAGAAGCCCCTGTGGTATGGTGGGCAGTGGTCCAAATACAACTATGGGGAGGCCTGGCAGATTGACTACATCACACTGCCTCAAACACGCCAAGGCAAGCGCTACGTGCTGATCATGGTGGAAGCCATCACAGAATGGTTGGAGACCTACCCTGTGCCTCACGCTACAGCCCGAAACACCATCTTGGGCCTAGAAATCAAGTCCTGTGGAGACATGGCACCCCTGAGAGAATCGAGTCAGACA
>NW_009720692.1:0-32733 GCF_000703405.1 Apaloderma vittatum
GTTTGCTTTACACTTGGTACCTTTGAATTAATTTATTCATTTGTAATTATTTGTTTTTGTTTGTTTTCCGGCTGAAAAGTAGCGATTGCTGTGCGATTTCTTCCTTTTCAGTGACGTTTGCGTTGCTCGGTCCTCTTGGCTGGTTCCAACCGAGGGTTCTGAGCGCCGGTTCCCTTCTGAACCGCAGGAATTTGTCCAGGAAAACCCCGGGTTGATGTATTTCCAGCCATATATTTCCAGTTTTGCATTTCCCTCGCTCTCTGGGCAGCGCGGCCAGACGGAGGGACGGTGGCTTTGGCACTCCGCTGGCATTGCACACTCGCCTAATGGGCGGCTAAACTCTTCGCACTCGCCTAACAGGCGGCTAAACCCTTCCCCAACCGAGACCCATTTCTTTGAAAGGGGGGAATAAATCTTCATCAGTCCCAAAGAGTTCCTGAAAGAGAAACGGAAACCTTTCTGTGCCAGAATCGCCGGTTTGTCTAGCTCCAGCGCATGTGTGCTTACAGACCGATGCTGGATACCTTCCAAAATCAAGAAAGCTTAGGCTTGTTTTTTTTGCCGGAACTTTTATTTACAGACTTTTCTTGTCACCAGATATGTTGATGAGTTCAGTTCGTTTGGAATTGACAGCTGTAGCCAAAGTAAATGTTATGTGCTCTTACACTCTTGATATTGAGCTTTAGGCTTAGGAAGTTCTTGAAGCTGAGCATCACTAGAAACTCCAGTAACACGTTATTTGTGTTTTCAGGATGGTAGCTGAGGGTTTGACGTTACATGAATAAGTGAAGCATATCGTAGAAATTTGATCGGCCTGTGGTTTGTACTGTTAGCTAGAGGCTGCCATGACTGTAATTCTTCAAAGGTTAATTAAAAGGTGAAAGAGAAATTTGTAATACACTTGCTGTTAGGAAAATTGTGCATAAAGAAGTACCAGATATCCTCGCGCTCGTCAAAGGGCCACGAGGTCTGGTGGAATGGGAATCAATCAGCAGGTTGCTTGGAAACTTCAGTCGAGAAGCTTCAGTTCAGCCTGATGGTGGTTTTCCAGGCTTTGGAATTTCATGCCAGCAAGACGTGCTTTTTGAAGGAGCAAGAGAAAGAAGTGGGTGATTGCATAAAAATTCGTTGGTAACCTTTTTTTTTTTTTGGTGTGGCCTTTTAAAAAGGGTATCGGTAATACCAAGAATATTTTATTGTGGATTGGCTTGGAAACATGTTTGGGGGTGGTTTCAGCAAAGGAACTTCCTTAATACATGGTCTTTATTTTTTTTAATGTCTATTTAAATTTCTGTTTTTCTTGCGTGAAAATCACTTCCGTTAAGTCAGGTTTCACTTCCTTGGAATATGTGATGTCATAAATTTGTTAGTTCTCCAATTGTATACAGA
The DNA here is from genome assembly GCF_000703405.1 of Apaloderma vittatum. Lineage (NCBI taxonomy): Eukaryota > Metazoa > Chordata > Aves > Trogoniformes > Trogonidae > Apaloderma > Apaloderma vittatum. The sequence continues at coordinate 1,390 of NW_009720692.1, forward strand.
CTTCTGGCAGAACTCCAAATTCTAGGGTGGGAAAGCCTCCTTAAAAAAAAAATAAATCTTTCTTTGATTTTTTTTTTTTTTGGTGATATAGTAAAGAGAATGTATCCTGCCTCCTCTCTGATCTCACTACTCCTTTCCCTTTCTTGGAAGTGGAACGCAGAATCAGTTGGCATGTGAAATGTTGCATGTTTTTTCAAAAGTTTGCAGAAGTGTGCAATATGCTCTGTTTCACAAATGTGGAATTCGAAACCAAAATCCAGTGAAAATTCAAGCTGTCCAAAGCCGTATAAATATGAGGAGAGTGCAGGAAAAATACTGTTGTTATTTAGGAGTTGGGTGGAAATGCGGGCTGGTGTTTTGACTGCTTAGCTGGAAAGCTGGGATTGTGTTTCGATGACCAGAGGCGCAGAGTTCAAGTAGCTTAAGTGCTTTTTCATAGATCTACAGATACACGTGGAAGCTTTGCCCTTGGGTTTTCGAAAAGTTGCCACCAGTTCAACTTAGCCGAACGTGGGGTTTGGGGCTGTGGAATGTGACATGGGGTTTTGTGCGAAGTCCGTGGGGATGCTTGGGTTTGAGGTGGGCTTTCTGATTTGCCATGCTGGCTAGCGGCAAACTGTCAAATTGTGAAGTTGCCCCTTTTTCACAGCTGGCAGTTGCTGCGACAGCAGACCAGCAGAGAAAAATCTGAAATATGTATCATTTACACATATAGAAAAACTTGCTTGCTGGTTTTGTTTTGGTTTGTTTTTTGTTTGTTTCTTCGCTTGGTTTATATTTTTTTTTTTAGTAAATGTATGTTTATACTCCAGCTGATACCCTTGTGGCATTGACACATATGGTGTGATGTGCTGCATCTCAAATATCAGCTCATTTGCCTCAGAATATGAGGACTTGGAATTGCGAAACACTAAAAAAACATTCAGTATTAGAGTCTGAGTGCATGAAACAATTTGTTTTGTGGCAGTGCTGTTCATCCTCACAACTACGTGAAAGTTCCAGTGTGTTTTGATAAGTAAGTTGGGTCTGGTGGCAAAAATGCGTCTTGCATTAGAAATTTAACAGGATTTTTTTTTAATTAATTTTTAGAAATCGCAGTACTATTATGGTCCAGAATTAAGAGCAGGTGATAAAGTGGTGATTTTGTCAAAAAGTCACCAGTCGCAGGTTCTGCAAGGTTAAGGTTATGTGTTTTGGCATAATGCCTGAGGTACCTGTGAGTTTATGTGCAACATTGACCAATCTATTTTACAATCTCAAATTTACAAGGGTAGATGTTTATATCTCAACATTTGGTGGAAATAAACTCAGGAATGTGGTTCTATTTACATATATTAGAGTTGCAGAGCGAGGCCCTCATGTGCAAATGCCTGTAGATACCTCGCTGCCAAAATAATTGATTTTACATACTGGCTTCAGAAGATTAAAGAAACAACTGGTGATACTGAAGTGTCAAAAAAAGCTTCCATTGACAAGTGAGATTGGAGCAATTATACTGTCTCCCACTGATAATTTAGGGTGGGTGGTTTGCTTTTTTTTTTTTTGGAGGAGGGGAACTTTGTTGATTTGTTCTGGTTTTGGCAGTTTTAGGCAGCCAAAATTTAATTGCTAGAGTGCTACAGAACACGGTCATTTGTAAATGTGGTTGCACACAAATAGAGGATGCAGACTGTCCTCAGGTACTGTCTTTGCTACTTCTGCTTCGTGGCTTTGGCTGTTGGCTGTGGGGGCAAAAAAGCCCCGAGTCTTTTTCCAGCTGCCTTGAGAATGAGAGGGAGGAGGGGAAGCTGTGAGAAATTTAATTATTTGGTTTCTTACCTTAGATACTCTTGATTTAAAGTTTTGATTTAGTTGAACTCGGGAGTAATTCTCTCTCTTTGGAGCTACAGCTACATATATAGGAATAATTTTTGTATTTATCTTAAAAAAAGTACTGTGCCTTTTCTCATAATGCAAAATTTGCTACTCGTAGCTTTTTTATCTTTCATAATTATCTAATCTGCATATTTTTGATAGTGTTGTATTACGTTTTCACTATGAAACCGAATTGTTAAAGGTGCTCTTCAGTTTCCAGAATATCTTGCTGTTATTTGCAAGAGTTATTCTGATTTTTAGAATCTGCATCAAAATATCTTAAAGAAACTCCATCAGAGATATCAGTGCATAGTTTTATGCTTGTGTATCTTAATTGTACATGTCGCTGTAATGCTGAACAGTTTTACTTCCCATGTTAAGTTGGTGAATGATCCTCATATTTTTTACTTCTTCACTTGTTCAAATTTTCTGCTAAAAAAAAAAAGTGAGGTATATTTACTTGGGGCGGGGTTGGAGTGAGTCGATCTGATGGGATAGGTTTGCTTCTAAAAATGAAATACCTCTAAGAGATCACGATGAATTGTGAATATTGCAGATAAAAAAGCATAAATAGACTTCTCCCCCGCCCTGTCCTGGAACTATGATGATTGAATGGGAAAAATATGTCCTGTAAAGGAAAAAAAAACATCAAAACTGCATTGTGGGTTTAATTTTTGTGCCTGTCAGTGATGGTATTTTTTTCTTTCCATGAGTTAGGAGGTGAGGAGGTGACAACTCTCTGATTTCTAATCTCTTTTTATGAGACTCAAGCAAGCAGACTGTTCTTGTTACTGTCTTTTGAAGTTCACTTCTGGGGACTACCAAAGATTTAGGCTGAAGAATCTGCCCTTCTTTCCACAATATTCTTCTGAGGCTTTTATTCCTAGATTTCTTGTATCCAGAGCTGAAAGCAGAGGCTTTTGTTCGTGTGTTAATTTGGAACTGATGAACATTTCTGAGCGATGTGGAGTGCATCAGGAGCTTGGCTTCGGGTTGTTCCTGTCCTCCCCTTGCCCCGGGCACCGTATGTCCATTGAATTAAAAAAAAAAAAAAAAAAAAGACTGTGAGAGGATTCGAAGATGAGGTAGATGATGTAAGTTTTGAGTTTGCATCAACTTGACAGCGTGTGCACAATAGCTTGTTTGGGTAGCAGAGGTAGATAAATAGTTTTGGGGAAGTCATGAGAGGGTTTGTGGTTTGCTTTGTCGGTTAATAAGAGTTAGTGAGAATGTTAGTGTGTCGTCGGTTTTATGATACAGTATTGTGAAGCATTTGCTCATTTTCAGCATTGCTGAAGGTGCGAGACAGTATCTTTAACAAAGCAGTGCAATATTTGAAAAATAAGCAGAATAGTCAGTTGTTTATGAAAGCTTTTGTATGGAATGTTCAATTGCTGGCATTCGGTAGGATCAACCTGACGCTGTGAGATGTAAGAGACTCTGTCCTTCCTCTGTTCCTCAAAATTCCTTCCTCTGCTTTTGAAAAGCACTTTGGTCCTTATGCCTTTACTTTTTCCACTTCATCTCCCTTTCAGTAATTTTCATTTTTTCCTTTTTTTTTTTTTTTTCCCCTTATAGTCTGTCGTTAAATTTACTACTCTTGGCTTACTCCTTCTCCTTAGACCCCCATTATTTCCCTCCCAACTCCCAAAGGAATTAAGTGCTTGTGTTCTAACCATGTGTGACTCTTCGCTCTGGTAAGTGTCTTGTCTTTTTAGACTGCAGATTCTTGACGGTGTAGGTTGGTGTTCCTTTCAGTACCCTGTGAAGTCATGTCGTGAAGATGTGTCTTAGAAATAAGTCATGCTTTCTAAAGTATAAAATTCTGTAAAATGGAATCTGCAGAAGAAAGGTGACAGCCGTGGGAGGGAAGGAGACCGGTTCCTTTTATTTGAGCTGATACAGAGGACCAGCTCTGAATTTACCATCTTGTTATCTATATGCCCTGCTAAGGATTCAATTCAAGATGTCAGTGAAGATATTTAAGGATTGTCCAAGTCATAGCCAGGGATCCTCTAGGCAAAGAAGAGTTACTACTTGGTGTACAGATAGCTGTAAAACAGAGATAGTGTATAGAAATATGAAATGGCCAAGTGCCAAGGAGACACAGCTGAATGCACGTCCTGTTACTAATTCACAGAAATCTACAAGAACAAAAAATATCCAATAATGAGTCCACATCTGGTAGGAAATAAAATTTAAACTGTAGCTTTACAACTGCCTGAAAGGTGATGGTAGCAAGGTGGATGTTGGTCTTCTTTCCCAAGTAACAAGTGATAGGGCAAAAGGAAAGTTTGCCTCAGGTCACGCTGGGGCCGTTTAGATTGAATGCTGGGAAAAATTTCTTCACTGAAAGGATTGGGAAGCCCTGGCACAGGCTGCCCCGGGAAAGTGGTGGAGCCACCATCCCTGGAGGGATTTAAAAGCCGTGGAGATGTGGTGCTCAGGGACGCGGTTCAGTGGTGGGCCTGGCGGTGCTGGGTTGATGGATGGACTCTAGGGTCTTTTCCAGCCTAAATGGTTCTGTGATTTTATTCTTTTAGCTTGCTTGTGTCAGGTTTGAATGGAAGTTTCATGGGAGTCTTACGTGCACCATGGCGTTAGGATTGAGCCATAATATCAGGAGGTGAAGAATGCTTGTCTGTTTATGCTGAAATATTTTATTTACTTGTAGTAGTAGAGGTGTGTGTGTGTGTGTGGAGAAGAGCTGTCTTGTTTTTCTTTTCGTGGGAGGACTGTATTTGGGAATCTGTGGTAAACGCTGACTGGAAAGTGAGTGGTAGTTTTTGAACCCTCTTGAGTGAAGAAAAGCATCATTAGTCTGGCACGTAGTCAGCAGCAAATGGTACATTAATTTTTGGCACAAAACTCTTGCTAGCAGAAAAAGAGAGACTTTCCTTTCTGTTGTTAATAATAAAAATGAGGAGGATGGATTATCCGGTCTCTGCAGTTGTGCGGTTTCTTTTTAGTATCTACATAAGCCACGGAAAATACTTTTGACAAAACTTCTTTTATACTTTATTAGAAATAAAAAAAAATATACTTTCTGATGCACTGATAACTTACATCTATCTACGTAACTAAATTTTCTTTAAATAATAACTTTATTATGATTACAACCTACTACAAACTATATATAAAAATTGTGAAATTTCAAAAGATATTTTAAAGTTATTAAATGTTATTTAAAAGTTATTAAATACGCAACACTATCAAGATGTGCATTTAAGAGTGAGTCTTCTTCCTAGAGTAATTTGTCTTTTCTGGCACTTCGGGAGTACAGTTTTATGTCTGCTACCAGTGGTACTAATATAAGGGAAGATGTATTTTTATTCAGAATGTTTCTTTACACTTGAATTGGGTGATCTCTAGCTATGTTGGAAATTTTAGTAAGCTCAAAATAATGATCTAACTCCTTTTTTACCCGATGAATAATAAAAGCATTTTTCTTCACTGAATTGTTGCTTTGAGTTAACACAAGTACATAAAAAAAATGTTTATTTTTACGTGGCTGTCTGTTTTGATAACTGTAGTAATTTCTACTTCCTTTCGGTGCTGTAAATAAATCTGGTGTTTGAAGAGCTACAGTGATTAAGAGCAGCAGAAGAGTGCTGTGAAAAAGAAAAGGTTAGCAGGAATTGAGTTCTTCACTAAGGGCAAGATTTGCACGAATGTGAAGATGTAACTTAAAAAGCTAGAAGTCATGGTAAGAGCACAGCCGAGTCTTTTCCTCATCAGTTCTTATCCGAATTTGTGGAGGTTTCATCAAGACTTGCAGCAGCTCTGCAGCTTTTGAAATGGAACGTGCGTATGGGGCGCTTCCATAATTTCTGTCATGGCAACTACGCTGCGTTACTACTCACTTTATTTGCTATTCACCACAAAATGACAAAAGTCCTTATCTATTTCTGCTTTTTTAAATAAAGAACTTATCTCTGTGTTTTTTTCCGTTCCGTTTAACTGGAAAGCTTCAACGTCAGTTTACGTGGGGGAGAAATAGTGTGGGTAAAGCACTGCCTAGGGATTTGTAACAATTAAATTCTGTTTCCAAGTGCGTCACGCTGCTGCTCTTGGAGTCTAGAGAAGTTTGTTTATTGTGAGGCAGTTACTTTTTCTTTCATCGGTGTATTTCCTTGGTAAACTTCCCTGTGTTTATGTCCTTAAACATGTATAATGTCAACTGTCATGGACCTGAAGGTATGGGAGACGCAAATGCTTAATTGAAGTATACTTTGTAGCAGCAGGTAGTTGAGCTGAATAGCACATATGTTTTATGTGCTTTATTTTAGGATGGAGAAAAGGTAAATGCATTTCTAAGTGGCCCCATTAAAAAAAAATCCAGCTAAGTGATGCAGTCTCACTTTGCCTAGTATCTGTGAAAATGCTTCTGTTCTTTATTGTATTTAAAAAAGGAGAAATTTATAAAAAGTAGGTAAAAGCAGACTTTAATAGAGCAGCTAAAGTATTTTTAAAAGGAGAAATTTATAAAAAGTAGGTAGAAGCAGACTTTAATAGAGCAGCTAAAGTATTTTTAAAACATCATATTAAAAGATAAAAAAGTTAGACTCTTCAGTGTATTGTTGTCACGGGAATAGAAATTTGAATGGTTAACCCCTTTCTATTTATAGCTATTTTCTCTGAATTAATATTCCTGTTCCAGTTAACTTCTAGGCAAATTTTATGATAAGGCAGAGCAATTCGAGCCTTAGTCTATCACTGCAGCTAATCATTTTAGTGTCCTCAAGTTACTTTCTTCTTAATGTGAATTTCACAAATCATGTTGCTGTGTTTTCAGATTTATTTGTACTTAGGCAACTCGTCAACTTTTATTGCACGCAACCGCAGGATTTAAAGAGGCTTTCAACATTTGGTGGCTCCTTTTGTCTTCCCATCACTGCTTCCCCGTTTTTAAAATACTGGTATTCCCCATGCGTTGCCTGATCTAGTTGAGAGGCATCCCTGCCCCTGACAGGGAGATTGGATTAGATGATCTCTGAGGTCCCTTCCAGCCTAGGCCAGTCTAGGATTCTATGATCTCTGCTTGAGATTGATCTTCTGGAGTCATTGGCTCATGAGAATGGGAGATGCAGCTGTGTGTGCTATACCGATAAAGCTCAAAAGAGCCAGAGCTGATATATACCAATTATGAAAATTTTCCACCCTTTCAATACCAAAAATTGCTTATTCATTGTTAATTTAATGGAGGCTTGTTGACCAGGAAGGTAGCATCCTACTTTTACAGTGGTTTTTAACTCTATTTGGGAGTAATAAAGAGTTTCTACATACGTAATGGCAGTTTTTCTTGAAAAACAGATATTGTGGTTTGTAAGACCCCTTATATAAGGAGGAGTCTTCAGAAATGGCAGCATTCCAGACACTTTCAGCTCAAACTTCTACATTTTGGTGATTAACAGACCCAGTTAACCTAAAGAAGGGTTTGTTGGGGCACGGTGGCCAAAGTAGTAGTGTAAAATTTTCATTATTCAGTGATGTACTTTTTCCCCTGTGATGTTCTTGAGAAGTAAAATAGGATTAATATATTCTCCACAATGCATCTGCCGTCTCCTCCAGAGCCCTTCCGCACTGTGCGTGTGAAAATGTCAGAGAACATACTATTTTCAGTCCAGCCTTTGTCAGGTTCCTCTTCAGTCTTGTGGTTTTAGAGATGTTACACAGAAGGTTAAGAGGGTTATATTTTATTCTTTCCACTTGGCTGCCCACGGGTCCTTGTGGTGTCAGGAAGTGCTTTGCAGTTTGATCATCCTGGATGGAGAATTACTCTTCATCTGGTTAGAGCAGTTCCATTCACCCTAACACCTACGATACCCGGGGTAAGAAAATAAATAGCGCTTTAATCTACTGAAACCTTTTCATTTATGAAGGAATCTGAAAAATGCCATATAGAAGAAAAAATAGTTAATGAAAGGAGTAAAATAGATTTGCTATAAACATAGATATTAATGCAAATTATATTGGGTTATATTGGAACCTGAGAATATGATTGATTTTATTTTAGAAAGTTTGGCCTCAGAATGATTCCCAGATACGTTCCGTATTGCAAACTGTGCAGTCATTGCCTGCCAATCTTAAATTTCTACGTATGGGCTGGAAGGAACAGGGATATCAAAGCTTCTGTCAGTTCAGTGTTTCAGAGGAAGTGAGCCAAAAACCCAAACTCATATTCAGGCTTGCGATTCATTTTCTGTTCAGTTGTGCCTGTTTTTTCCCACCCGTTTAAATGCATCTCAGGTTTACTGGTGAGCAGGTAGTACGAGCAGGAGAGTGGCTGTTCTTCCTTTCTTTCCTTCTGCATTCCCCTAGTGATACTCTCCCTTTCAGTTTTGTAACACAATTGAGGTTCTTGGAGGGTTTCCACACACACGCACAGAATCGGAGTTTGTACATTCCGGCACGTAACTTGCAACTCCTTTGCTAATACCCTGAGTTTTTAGCACCGGAGTATGAGGCAACAGAAGTTTCACTACCTGAAAAAGGAGGGAGTGGAGAGCAAGAAAAAATCAAACCGCACAGTGTCTCATTAGCTAAAAGAGCTTAATGAATTTGCTTTTAAGTGTTGGATATTGCTGTAGGTAACCTGCGTTTGTTAGATGTTGAATTTTTCCTTCTTCAGCACAGGAAATAGTGATGACTTTTAGTTTCAGAGAGTATTTACTATGTACATGATGTCAATGATGAAATGCTGTTGATATTTATTGTGTGGTAATATTTGGGATCAAACAGCAAGTGGGACCACAGCAGCATGTCTTTGAAGTGCACTTAGCTGGACACTACAGAGTTCATTCATCATCTCTTGCAGTCCAGGCTTTGGAGTTTTTTTTGTTTGTTTGTTCTAATTGCTAAAAACGAAGCCTTTAAAGTGACACCTGGAGCAAAGCAAGAAGTAGCTTCTCAAAATGGCTCATAACGATTGATTACTAAAAAACCTAATTTCTTAGTCTTGCTATTTAACTCTGCTAAGGAGTTCTCATTTACATAAACTTAAATAGGCACACAAAAAGAAGTGGAATTTAGAAACTAAATAGAAGTAAATTTGCATAGCGTCACCATGTTAGGGGTTTAACAGAAATATGGGTGGAAAGTGAAACATCAGCATGTGGAAGTAGTGAAGAAAATAGACTACACGGAAGAGATCACAAGAAACAGCAGTCATAAGTAGTCCTATTAATAATGTCTCAAGTAACTAAATAATTGTGATAGGATCTTTGCAGAGCCAAGATGAAGACTCACTGTTTTATTTCTCTGTTTAAAATGCAAGTAAATATTTATTCATTTAGTAACTACTTGGGTGGAGCCAGTAGGGGTTTTCTGTGGTGTTTTAACATCGATGACGTGCTACTGAGTGGAAAATCCATCAACAATAAAGGTTATATTGAGGTATCCTGAATTCTGAGGACACACCTAGCCAGCGAGAGCTACACTCCTGAAGTCTTTCAGACTTTGAGCCAATTGGAGGCAAGTCAAGGAGAAGGACTTTAGAAACTTTAGAAGTGGCCTGGAGGTGTAAGTGATCTGTGGGCTCTGGCAGGAGGTGAGGGAGCTTGCATCTTCACACGGAGCCTGTTCTATCCAAACTACTCATCTCGGTGTCACCAGCTGTGGAGCCACTGAACCAGCTGGGTCATTGCTTGTGCCCTAAACTGAGTTGGAACTGGAAATGAGCTGGAAGGTGTTACTCATCTGACTCCGTGTTTAGGAATCAATATAAAGCCAATCTAAGCATTTGTGAGTCACCTGCAATCACAAAAACACTGCTGTTTTTATAAAATGGTCACATGCAGCCTAGAACTTGGTCCTTTTTGAACTACAGAGTACCCTCAGATCTAGCACGTTCTCCAGCCCAGAATCTCCTCCGGGATGTTTTGATACGCTGCAGTCGTCATTTTAAGTTATCAGCCCTGGCAGCCAGCCTTCTCTAATACTCAGCGCCTTTGGGTCACTTACAGAGGCTCTGCTAATCTTGATTTCAGCACGCTGCTCTCAGGTCAAAGAAAGGTAGCTTGCCTAACGGAATGAGAGAGGAAAATGTGCCGTCTACTAGAGTGGGTTTTTTGCTGAACTTCATTAACAGTGATACTCTCCCCTTTTGCTTTCCCTGGGGGCGTTTCTTTTGAAGGTGACAGAGCAGAAATAAAACCAGTTGAATCATTCTGGGAAAATAAAAAATAAATTTGCTGTGTATATTTTTTTTGTTTGTTAATCTTAAATTGGGCAGATGATGCCTTTACCGTCTGGAAGTATCTATTCTTTGGTTCTTTAGGTGAAGGTCCTTCATTTTTCAGTGCTGGTAAGAACCTGAGGTCTTCTGCTAGTTTGCTGACTTTACTGTAAGGACAAAAGATTGTCATTTGCATCAACAGCATCAATCATATTGAGTTCTAAACTACAACGAGTAAGAGGATCACTGGGTTACTTAGTGCTGAGCACCATCAGGATATATCACTGTGAAAGACTTAACTCCAAAGTTAAATCCAAATATCAGTAACTGACACCCTGTTAAATATCAGTATTTTTGAAATAAAGAGTTGATGAAAACTGGCAAGATCTTTTTAGTATTGTCTTACCAGTTCTAAACTGACAGGACTTAAGCAGTGTGTAACCAAGTAAAAGAAATAAATCTGATTTATTGTAAAGTATGTTAGTATGTGCTCGTGTGAATATAAATTTCTTTGAAACAAGCACGTTGGATGCTGAAGGGGATTTCACAGAGGTGAGATACAATTTGCTGAGGCTGGTTCTCTGGGTAGAGTGAACATGGGCTTTGTCAGAGGGTGATTCGGAGCAGCAGAGGCCAGAGCTGGATAAATGTAATTACCATATCGAGTTCTTCTTAATGAAGACAGGAAACTGAATTTAGCTTCAAATAATGTTTCTAACTGTTATCCATTTAACTTAAAGAATAACACTGACCTACATTTTTGTAGTTACTCCTGAAAATGCTTCGTGGTCTTTGTTTTGTCCGTCTGAAGGATTGCAACTCGTTTGGCTTAGAGTTTGGTATTCTGCACTTTCTATCTATGCTTATTTGGTTTTGTGGGGGTTTTTTATTTGTTTGTGGGGTTTTTTTTAAATTTTCTGTGGGTATTTTTACATGGTGAGAGCTTGTACCTGTATGCCTGTTTTGTTTTGGTTAAAAAGATTTCGTGTGAGATAGGTGGGTTGCATAGAGCAATTGTATTTGCATTTCAAAGCGACACGCTTCAGAAAAGATTGAGGCTTTTTCTTTTAAAAGGGTATTGCTTTTTGACTAACCACCAACAGCTGCAAAGGTAGAACACAGGAGGTAACGCTGCTCTTTGCAACAGTAGGCTTCCCATTATCAGTAAAACGTTTTGTCTCTTGATTTTGGCACAGAAATAAGGGTCGCCTTTAAAAGGTCAAAAGTGCTCTCTGCTGCTGAAGAGATTATGGGCACTGCATAATTAGGATGATGCTTATGTACAGTTCTGCTGTTTGGATCAGTCTGCACACAACACTAAGCAGTTTATAGGAGATAATTTTTTTTTTAATTCAGGCTTTAACTTGCCTTTCCAACATTCGCACTAAGATGTGCAGTGGAAGTTGGAGGTTGCTGCCATTTAGCCAGATGTGCACCGCTGCAAGTTCTTCATGGTGTTTTAATTCCTTAACTTGCTTTGTAATGGATAGATTACTGGTAGTGACAATTCTTTGAGAATGTTGTGTTGAAACTTAGGACTGAGGAAGGAGGGAAACCAATGTTGCTTTATATTTCTCGGTACTTTTTTCATCTGAAGATTTTTGGTGAGTTTAATGATGGTTAATCCTCTTGTCGCGGACCCGGTGAAACGGTTTCTTCATTGTCGAATGGATTCTACAGCAGCTAATTCAGCTTGACATTCATCTGTGTGATCTTCAGTGCTATTGAGAGCATGAAATGAAACAGCTTTGAAATGGCTGGAGATGTGAACCAAAAGCTGTAAAATACTCTGGCTGTGCGCTTCTCTATGTATCACTGCCCAAAACATCTGGTAGTGCTCTCGGCGCTGGTCCCCGTGCCTTCCTCAGCGCGTCCTTCCAGAGCAGGAGATTTATTTGCAGAGAGGAAGATACTCAATGAACTGCTCTATCATGTCATTCAACACACTCAGAGTTCCTTATCCTAAAGCAAACCCGGAGTATCCTCTCTAACAAACAGTTTCTTTGTGTGCTTTGGCAGAATTCTCGGAGGAGCCTGTCCCATGGGTCTAGAAATTGTTATAGAGTAGAAGACCGTAGGGCCACAATTAGCCCATTAATTTCTATGTGGCATCTTGTGTCACTTATGAATGAATTTTTCTTTTTTTTCCTTCTTTTTTTCTTTTTTTCCTTTCTTTGCAAGTGGCCTACTTCACTGGCTTATAATTATTTCTGGTTTACATTAGGTGCCAAACAGGAGTTTTAGGCAAAAAGCTTTTGTACATTTTCCCTTCTCTTCTCTTGTGGTAAAAATTTTTTGGTCGTACGTTCGTGTTTCCACGGACATAAAGAAGTACAGAGGGTAACTATAGAACTGTAGGAAGTTTTACTGTATTGTCACAGGCATTTGGATGGGCACCACACAGTTTAATGATTCCTGAATTATTTCCTAAGATTGTCAATGTTGTTTTTATTTCGAAAGAGTCAAAATTTGCATAAAAACAGTGTCTATGTAATAACGGTGTAACGAAAGGATTAACAAAAATTACTTTTTTGCAAAATACAACTTCTCATGCAGAAGTATGGAATAGGGTTTCTCTTTGATCCCTGGTGGTATTTTTGGTAGAAGGTATGGATGGGGACCCAAGGGCAGGTGCCCGAGGTGGTTTGTTGGTGTGTTTTTGGCACAGAGACCCCTGAAGGACACCCTGCTGCTCATGTTCGGGTGACAGACCTGATTTTCCCACGCTTTCCAGAGAGAAGCGATGGGGTCAAGGTCCTACCAGAGAGTCCAGTTTGCGTTCACCACCTGGAACAGTTGCTTCAACTCTTCCTGATCTTTACTCTGTTTCCAGAGATTATGCTTGTTTTAGCGTTGTTTCTAACACTCAGATATAGTAGCTGGTGGCTTGTCTGTCTATGTCAGAAATGTTTTAAGGTCCGGAGGACCAGCCCCTCCTCTAGCTCTGCAGCTGGTTGCAGAGGACAGCAGGAAGCCTATGGCCAGTGTCGCGTCTGAGTCGCCATGGAGGTGCAAACTCCTGTGAGAACTGGGGGAAAAAGGACAGAGAGCTGTAGGGAAGCAAGCGGAGATCCAGCAAGCGAGAGGCTCTGGAGAGCACACAGGATTTGATAAACTGTGACAGGAACTGTTCACAGCGTATTGGCTTGTTAAACATGTACAATTTGTAGACCCTAGATATTTTCTGGGATTTATGCATGTGCCTAGCCCTCAGATTGGATGCCAGTGCATTGGCCACCCTGCTAATACATGTGTTTTCTGTTTCTCACCAAATTCTGAATAAGGCACGAGAAGCATGAGCTCTCCTTGCCTCACCACTATCTTTGAGATGAATACAGTGCAGGAAGTTGACTCTGTCTGCGCTGGGAATGAGCTGAAGTGTGACAGGAGCCAAGCAGCCATCGCTCATCCCAGGTCACAATTTGCACTGTGCGGCATGAAGACAAAGGAGAGAATGAGACGGAAGGTGACTCAGAGCAGAAATTGCAGCCCTGATACGATGGCTGGCTTTCTCTTCTTGTACTTCAGTTATTTCACAAAGTGTGGGGTTTTTTTCAGTGCTGGCCTTGTTTGTTTTTTCTTTTCTTTTTCTTTCCCAAATGCACTCTTAGTCAAGAAATTTGACAATGCATCTGTGTTACATGTCGTTCCCATTTATGAACTTAATGTAGTGGGTAGGTAGTATGGTATAAGGCAGGAATAAGGTCACAGTTTTTCCAGTGTATCGCTGCTGATGTTAGAAAACTACTACTGTGCATTTTGTGCGTGATTCCCACACAGCGTTTGGAAGGCTTCTCTGTGGTTTTCCAGCCTCTGTGGAAATGGTTGTTGTTGTTAGAGTAAATTTGTATCATCTGTATCAGCAGTGGCATATATGCAATTTCATAAGATCATTCTTTGCTACACTGGTGGGATTTAGAATGATGTGCTAGGCTCCCACCCTCTGGTTTGCCCTCCTGTGGTTAGTTCGCCAGAGACCTCTAGGAGGCTGGGACTGGCAGGTTTTAGTTAAAATAACCTCCTGCTTCTGCCCCAGGTACTTCAGACATACGCTGTGTCCTCCCTGTGAAGGACTACAGATCTGGAAAGATTGCTTCCTGAGGTGGAATTCGGAAGTAGTGACTGCCTTGTATCCATAGTATGATGCATTTCATACCCTCTCCCAAGCTCCTGCCTTCTGGCCGTTAGCTTTTGAGTCTGATTTTTCTGACTCCATAAACACAGGTATTGATGTGGCTGTAGAACAGTAATGCCAGACTGGTATTTAGGTGTTGCTGTAGGAGATTCGCACTGTTCCTTTGTCCTTGCAATTTCTAGATCCTGCAAGGCTGCCTTTATTTCCCTCTAGCCTTCCTCTTTGCCATTTGCCTGCTGTAGGCTCTTAGGCTTGAACCATGAGAAGCTTCTGGACTAGTTCATACCTTTATGCGCCACAGGGTCGTTTTCATAAAGTTGAGGGTGGAGCAGTAGCTTAATTTTTTCAAACTTGAGCACACGGGCCAGCAACTCTTTTTCCCTCAAAGCCACTGAAGAAATCTGTTGTTTCACAGAGATTCTGCTCTGCGTGGGACAGAGGGAAGGACAACCCTCGCTCCTCGTCCCTGCCCTGCGCCGGGCTCCTGTAGGCACAGCGTGGTCTGCTTGGTGTGGTTTAGGAAAAACATTGTTTGTGGGAGGAGGGATGTAGTTACAGGCCTTGTGTTTTGTGGTTTGGCCTCCAAACCGGTAGATAATATCGGTGTAAGCTGAGAGCACTGCTTTGTTCTCAAGGGGCTTTTAATGTTTTTTGTTTGCTTTGCTTTGCCGGAGCCTGGTTTGGGAGGTAGGGGCTAAGGGGAGATGATGTCTTGGCTCTGGGGAGATATTTTGTCCTGTACATCTGCATGGTGTTAGGGAGAGGAGACCTGTTGAATCTTTCTCCTGCTGTTTCACGAGTTGAAATATGAAGACGGGATCACTTTGTGTCATCAACTCGAATTCCCCACAATAGAACTACAGATGATATTACAATTTGTTTAAAAAAACCAAACCCAGCTTACAGCCGAGCGTGAAAGGGATGTGGTGAGGAGAGTGAAGGCAATTCTATTTCCCTTTCTTTTGTCTTTAATTACAGTGGGTGTCGGTTCTGATCCAAATTTAGTGTACAAAAATTTAAAATAGTTACTTAATTCTGCACAAACAGTTTATGGAGCTGCTAAACCAGCTATAGATCCTGGATTTTCTCATTTGGTTAATTGTTTTCTTTTGCTTTTTTAGGTCACATTTAGGTCATCTTGTGGAACCTTCAGAGAAAACAAGAGTAGTAGTATGAAAATGATGTTTAATAGAAGTATCTTCACTACACAGTCAGACTGAAACAGGAACAGGTTCTCTGGAGTAAGTATTACAGTTGCATGGTTTTTTCTGGATAAAATCAGTAACATGATTATTAGGCTATTATTATATTTCACTTTGTTGTAGTTGCATTAAATATGAGATAAATTAGTGACTCCATCCTCATTTCACTTGATCGGCTGCTAATGAACACTCTTTTGGACTCTTTACTGAAGCATCATCTGTCTTGGAAGCAATTGTATCTTATGAAATTTAGATGAGCTTCAGATTTTTCTCTTGGCTCCTGTGTCTTCTGGGTATGGATTTGAGCAGGAAGTGGCCTGTAGATGTAATTACATATAACCTCCACTTGCTGGCAAAAGTTAAAGCCCTGCCTGTATCTTCCAGGGAATTTTTTAGGCTGCAGTTTCCCATTTCTTGCACTTTTTGTGTGACTTTGATAGTTTTGGTGTCAGTATTGTAATATTTGACTTGTACTGCTGTTTCATCATCTATCAAACGAGCATAAATCTTCAGTTTTATGGATCTTGGATATGTCTTTTCTTCACTGTTTATAGTTAAGTTCTAGCTTTTCTGAATTCTAGGCTGACACCTGTGTCTCATTTATGATCTGAGAAGCTTGGCTGCCCAAATCAGGGACTGTGGGTTGCACTTGCTAGTGCTAGATACCTAAACGTTTATATACCGATGCAGTATAATTCTTAATTTCCGTATGCTTCACTTGCTTGAAATGGGAATTGTAATTATTTTTATGTTACCTTGCTTGCATGAGATATTTAAACATAAACATTCTTGTAGAGGTTAGAAACTGAGAAAAATCTGCATAATTTTCTCTGATGCAGATTTTACAGGTGCTGTGTGATATGTGAATGTAATTCGGCAGGACTTCTTGGAAATGTAATGCACGGTGAGGAATGAAAAATATAACTGCTCATAAGAACTGAAACAGGGTGGGAAATGGTTTTAGTTTACAACAAGTATATTTTGACATTATTGCAGAGAGGAAATGACTCTTCTTAGCTTCTTCTTTAAAAAGGGATGTGTACATGGTGTCATAATTTGGGAAAAAAGTTTCTATAAAACCTAGTCAGTTAAGCTAAGCTTTTCCTATGTGGTATTTTTTCCAAAGTGTTTTTAACTGGCACAGTAACTTTGGTTTTTTTAAGGCAGGAAATAAATTAGTATAAGGTTTCAATTAAACAGGGATTTAAAGTGGTTATTTCTCTTCCGGTAAGTACTTGATGCAAAGGCTACAATTTTAACTTGTATCAGTTCCCAATCGAGGCAACCTGTCAAGTGGTCACTAAACATAATTGCAAAAAGTTCTTGTAGCACCTGATACTTCAATTCTGACCGCTGAAGTTTTCAGAAGCTATGTTGTACAAAGTTATTTGTCTTTTAGTGAGTTACTAGACACCACAGGATAAATACAGGCACCTGCTGCCGAGTCCAAATACAATAATACCTATTTGCTGCTGCACCCTTACTTTGACAAGTTAGTTCTTGATTCTGGTATTCCAGTTACTGAAAGAGATGGGCAATAAAGTTGCAACTGAGCTCTCCAAACAAATGGAATGAAAAATGCCTCTTGAAAAGAGTTTTAGTAATTTAAAACCATTGTATACAGGCTTACGCCATGCACAAAACTCACTTGGGTATCGTAGCCAGTAAACTTGTGATTTTCTGCCCCCTCGCTTTTTTTTTTTTTTAACAGAATTTTAAAGAATTCAGTTGTTGTAACCTGAAAAATAGAATCTAGTTTGTCCTTTTTGGTGATGCTCACAAATGGCGGAGTCTGGCGGAGGTGCTGAGGGGTGTGTGCACGTGGCCTTTGGTGGGAGAAGACACGGGGGGAAAGATCTTTACTAGAGTTTTCCACGGCCTGAAAGGGGATTATAAGGAAGATGTGGCCAGATGTCTAGGAGATGGAGGGAAAGACAGAATGCAAGTGGCAGAATGCACAAGTTGCAACTAAAGAAATTCCAGTTGAACGTAAGGGGAAAAAAAAGTCACTGGGAGGGTGGTGAAGCACTGGAGTGAGTTGCTCGTGGAGTCTGGAGCCTCCATCTGTGGAGACTTTCAAAATTAACTGTGCAAACTCCTAAGCAACATGCTTCAACTTCAATCTTGAAACTAATCTTGGGACTAGATGACTCCCAGAGGTCTCTTTCAACCTGTATTAGTCTGTGATTCTTAGATAATCTTAATTATTTTTAGTCCTTAGGATGAATGGCCAGGACTGGTTTTGGCTTTATTACCATTAACTTCAAAACAAAAGTATTGACTGGGTGCGATTTTTGGGATTTTTATTTTTTCTACCAATACCATTGTATTTCAAGTTGTCCTTTTATGTAAGTGTCATGAAAAAGATGCATAAAATAAATCTAAATATTTGTATTTAGACTTGAATTGTTGGATTTCTTTCAATGCTTTTTCAGCCTTGAACAGTCCAGTTCATATAACAAACTGCTGTGAACAGCCACCCCTGAATCTGTGTAGTGTTGAATCCAGTGTTTAAAGAAAACTAAAACTGCAAAAAACCCAGACCAGAGTGCTCTTTGTAAGAAAATGGTTTGATCAGGAAGAATGTCTAGTCTAAGGAGGCATGGAAATTGTTACTATTATTTTTCTTAAAGGACATACTTTTAACTTTCCGTTTCCTTGGCATCTGTATGTGATACTTAAATACGGTCTGCTTGTAGCTCTGTGTTTTGGTCTGTATGCCCTTCTTTTAGAAGAAAATTTCACTCCTAATTAGCTTTCCACTGTCTTTTCAATTATTTCACTTTTTTTAAACTCCCTTTCTGGTTGCATACAATCTGTCTGCTGGAGAATAATCCTCTTTCCTAGAGGTTTTGATTGAAATATCAGAAATAATTGAAAAGTGAATCTCTTAGTCCCCGTGTGAAGGGATATCTATATATAGGAAAACCTCAATTTCTGGTCTTAACTTTTTCATAGCAGAAAGTCATCTAGCTCCTAATTTAGAGATGTAACATTTTAATCGCTGGAGGAAACAGTTGGCTGCTGGTGAAATTTGATGGTCAGTTGTACAATTCACAAGGAGAGGAAATATTTACCATTTATATACTTAAAAGTCTTGCAAGTGGGAGTTTTACTTCTCCTTTCCTCTGTGTTTGCAGTGGAACAGGGAATTACTGTTGAGTGATAGGACAGGTGAGAAAATAGCAGAGAGCTGAACTAACACCGATACATCATTTCTTATTTTCTTTGGTAGGCTGCGAAGAATTCTTGTGTGATTCTTGTAGAGCAATGGGGGAGTGGTGACTCTAGAGTTTGCTTAGTACAATAAGTCAATGAAAGCACCACTGCAGATTATTAATGTGTCTGTTCAGATTCATGACACTTTAGGTAGTGTTTTGCATAATGGCTTGTGCTGTTATAAAGCCACACCCTTAGGCTGTAGTTTTACCGACAGTTTAAGGAATGAGCTCAAGGACTGTGAAGGGGTAAGCCAGCCCTGGGGCTGGAAGGAACTGTTACTCTTCCTCTGCCACTCATTGCTTCTATTGACATCTGCTCTGTGCTGGCACAAGCAGTTACGCAGCTTTGGAGGAAACTGTCTGACTCACCTGTGTTAAAATGACCTCTTTGTGCAGTGATTTCCAGACAGAGCAAGGGATAGTAATGACAGAGCTGTGAGAAGCTGTTCTGTTACTTCTGTGCTCATTATGAAGGACGTGCTGCCTGGGAGTTGTCTGAAGTCTGTCAGAAACCCAGGGCTTGCATTTCAATACATTAATGCATCATGAATAATATTTGGAGGGAGCAGGAACTGAATTAGTTTGCCTGAGTATTCATTGGATCAGAGAATAATTTCGATAAGAAGGGATGACCAGAGGTAATCTAATCTAACCATATATTCAAATCAAGTTGCTTAAAATTAAATTAAATTTTAATTTGGAACCAATTAACCTCTTTGCATTTTTTATTTTTTTTTTTGTCTCTAAATCCTCTTGAAGTCAATTGCAAATTCAGGTGCTCAGCATTTCTTGGAAACTGGGCTGCTTTTATTTACAGGAATTAATATCAAAGTAGAAACACCATTCACTCTGGTTTTAAAATCCTGGCTTCAGTTTTTAAAACTTAGGACTTAATGCTATGGATACAGCAGAGAAATAGAGCTACGGAAGATGAATAGGCAAAATAATCAGGGACCATGGAAATAGCCTAGTGGAAAATTAGCTATATTTCATGAGGAGAATGAGAGAATCTAGACTTGAATAGTGGAGAGACCACTCATAGTCCCAGTCTGAGCACTACGAGGGAATGGCATTTAAGTAAGGCCTTTCGTGTTTTCTATACATAGGTATTTTTAGAAAACTAACTGGTGGTATTTTTACTCTGATTTCTGGAGGAATCCTGACTAAATAGACAATTTTCCATTCCATAGGGCCAGCTCACGCAGCCGTTGAACTATCTGCTGGGAAATATTTATAGTACCACATGATCTTTAAAAATAACTTGCCAGTCTGCACTGCGGATGTCTTGAATTCTTAAAAGCTTCGCTGTTGTAGGTAGATAACCGTAACATCTGTAGAGTGGAAAAATCTTAGTTTTGCTGATTCAGGAATTTGTATTTATTTATAATCAAGTTGTTTATGTTTACTTCTTAAATTTGTAAGCAGTTTAGATTGAAATTCACCTATGGAGCTGAAAATTGGTAAGCATTTTAGATTGAAATTCACCTCTGGAGCTGTAGAAGGTCAGAACCTTGAGTGGATTCACTCTTTGAGGCAAAAGAGGAATTTCAGTGGTGTGGTATGAAATAACATAGAGAATAAACTTTAATTTTCAGTGCGTTAGGACCCGTCTTTAAAAGAGGGTCAATATTTGATCCTGTGTGAACTATGAGTCTAGTAAACAGAAAATACGGTTCTTAGTAGTCCATGTGTTGCGTAGCGTAGCTGCTTTCTCTTGTCGTGCTAAACCCTTAAACAAAACCGAGGTAGGAGTTCCACATTGTGCCTGATTCCATCCCTTGGCTGCTGCTGGAGGGCAGCGATGGGTGTTCTTGCTTCAGCTACGGTTCCTGCTTGTCGCCGGGTGAGGCAGGTCATTCCCCGAGTTGATGGAAAATGAGTAATGTTTGTTCCTATTGTTTTTTCCACAATGTGGCTCGGAAGGTGGAGGACAGCCAAGAAAGTGGAGAAGCCTCACGGTGCAGCTTCTGCCTGCGAACTGCCCTCCAAGCGAGCTACGGAGAATGGGAAACTGCCCGTGGGAAGCGAAGTGACTTAGGGGAGTCAAGCGAGCACCCAAAGTGCTCCTCTTCCCGTGAGCAGAAATACAGTCGGCACCACTCCGAAACCGCTGCCGGTGTAGTGAGGGCAGGGCAGTGGTCTGGGTCCTGTGAGCCCTGAGGCTGTGGCAGCAGCTGTGAATTGGGTTAGGGAGAGAAGAGGATGTAGTTCTAGAGAGCTAGGAGCTGGCACACTGATCTCATGGATAAATGCCGCTTCAGAGTCTTCAGAAGAAATCAGAATTCTTTCAAATATAGAGGAGGAGAAATCTCCCCCTTGGTTGTCGTTTTGTTTTGGTTTGTTTTTTTGGCTTTTGTTTTTAACACCTCCTAAGTTTCCCAGGACATAAACCTTACTGCATATTCTGACTCCTTTTCCGTCTTTGCCGCTAGATTCTTTTCTCTTAGTTGCTCTCAAATACTTCCTTTATAGCTGGCTCGTGTTTTTATAGTACTGGATGTTTACGCAGTTAGAAAAACGATTACAATGATGATGTTGTGTAAGTGCTTAGTGTTTCTCCTACTTAGACTCTGTGATATGCTGCTGCTGTTGCCTAGAAAATGACTGTGGTCATATTGTCATCTAGTCTGTTCTGGACAGTAAGATATTGTTTAAACACTGTTCTTGTGTGTCTGGATGGGGTGGCCCTTTTCAACTGCTGCAAGACTTTTTTTAGCCCCTTGACTGCCATGTGACAGAGCAAAGCAGTGGATAAAAAGCTGGATTGGTCACAGTGACGATCATCTCGAACGTGGTGCTTAAGAGTTGTAATAACTTCTTATATAAAGCAAAAATCTGGATAAGCAGAGTGCTCTTAGTTCTCACATAATCAAAACAAGCTAGTTTCTGATATATGTCCTTTATTTAAATATTTCCACGTTTAGTGAAAAGAAAAATAAATCTAAGTTCATATTTTACCTGAAGAGCTGTGGATACTTTTATGCCTTTAAAATGCACCCTTGTTTGAAAGCGGTGGTGTAAAAGAAACTGATTTCTTAAGGAATCTGACTTTTGTTATACACAAATGGTTTCTTGCTCCCTCCCCTCTGCCTTTTTGCCGTCTCTTTGGGATAGCATCCTTACTTTGTCTTGAGGGAACTGTGACCACATCTCGGGGATAGGTGACATCATTTCTCTTCTAAAGCGTGGTCTGAAGACTAGATTTTCTTGGTACCATGAGGCAGCCCGAGAGAATAAATGCTATGAGAGATAACAGTGCATCAGAATTTCCATCTAACACTGTTACATGCTACGTGGGTGTTCTAGTGACCAGCTTCCTGGCAGCTTCTTTTACTTGTCTTTCACTAGTTGTCTTTTTGATTATGCTACAGGATAATAGGTTGAACGTTGCGTTGGATTTTACACTGATGTTATCTTAGTAACAAAAACTTACACCTCAAAGACTGAGTGTTAGGGGATTTGTGGTGAGTTCACAAGTAAAGGAGGATTTCTAACCTAATGACAAGGGTAAAATTTCATAACTGGTGCATTCTTCAAAATGTTGGGTTTAGAAGAATTTACCTGACACCTTAATGTTGGATATTGATAACAATCCATGTGGGTTTGTGAGTACTTCTTAATGTCTAAGTCTCTTGCTGCTATGAAAAATGATTTTCAAAGGAAAGTTCATTGTGTTGTGAGTTCCCGTCTAATTTTTTGCAGTGCCTCGAGACAAGCATGCTCTTGTTCGGCTCTAAATTTCAGGAGAACCTTATGAAATTTCTCCCATGCTTCCCTTTGTTCTTCCTATTTTCTCTGTCATCACTGGTTTATGTCAAATATTCGCACCTCCCGGATTTAATTCCTTTACCAGAGCAAGTTAACCACTTGATGTGGGTAAAACTGAGTTCACCAGCTCTTACAGCTGAGGCCTTCGGAGCTTGGTCCTGGGCTCTCAGTGCTGTCTTGTCCTGAAGGAGTCACGATGGAGCTGAGTTTGCCAGAAGCTGGGCTGGGCTGCCTTCTCAGCAAAATGGGATTAGCTTCTGAGTGGATGGCTTAGTCAGGGAACACAACGGCCGCTGGTAACCACAGCTTCCGAAACCCCTACCGACCCTTCAGTCTGAAAGAGAAGTCTTGTGACCCTCTTGGGATGTTCTGAATGCTGCCTGGGTTTTGTTAACCGGTAGTGTGTGATGTTCCAGCGGTTCTGCTGCTCGCTGACACTTGCTGGAAGTGTTCCCTATGTTGTCTTTACAGGCTGCGTTTGTACCTGCACCGCGTAGCCCAGGCACGGGTGGTTCTGCTCCTGTGTTTTGGTTAGGGGGGGAAGAAAAAAAAAAAAAGAAAAAGAATGGGCTGCAATTCACAGAAAAACATACGTCGCTTGCTTTTGATTGTCATCTTTCCTGAAACCCTTTTAGGAATCAGTGAAGAAGCAGCCTGTGCCTGGTAGCCCTTTTTGTTTGTTTTTTCCTTTTTTCTTTTCCCAGTGGTCTCTCTGGTTAGATGATGAGATATACTTTTGTTGGAGGGTCAAGGGGAAACTAGAAGGCTTCTTGGTTTCTGGAATAAGCACAGAGCAAATCCTTCTCTCTGTCTAGAGATGATGATTCTTAAAAACCAAAACGCAACAATTCCCACACACAAACTCCGTAACAAAACAAGAACACCGATGAGGAACCCTGCGCCTGGGAATACATGGGTGTTCTCAGTAGCTGTTTGGGAACTGTGGTCTGTTGGCTGGTCTCTCCTGCTTAAAATGTCTGATTATTTTGTGATCAAGATTGCAACATAGAGGAAATACAGAAAATCAAATTCTGTAACTTTCACCTTGATTTTGCGGAGGAAACTCTCACCCTCTGCGACAAAAATCGCTTACGTCGCTTCTGTGGTGAAATGGTGTCAAGACAAGCGAATGCTTGTGGAAGACATCAGTGATGAAAATCTGTGTAACTGGCTGTGTGGTTTGCTAGATTCCTCCCTCCCTCCCCTTTTACCTAGCTGGAATTATGTTAGTGCGAAGTATTCATTTTGCTTTAGGCATTTTAAATTTTAATTAATTGTCTTTTATTTGGAAATTCTTTCTCCCCGTTGAAAGTAAATTCAAGCGTTCTTTCATGTGTTGCTTAAGTTGCTCAAAAGCCAGGCTGCTGGGATGGTCCTGCCCTCTAAGCAGCTGGGTGTTCCCACCACCGTCTTTCTATGTGCATGCAGCATGCCTGCTTAGAAAGCTATTTTAACTGACAACTAACTTTAAAGAAGAGAAATATCTAAAATCTCAGTTGCATCTTGCTGAGAGGGTTTTTGTCGGGTTTAGCCAGTTGTAAAGCCCCATCTTGAGGCTCTGGTTGCATGAAGTGCTCTGACATGATCTGGAGGCTTGCTGCTTGATGAAAAGAGAAGACCCTCCTTCCATTCTTCTCCTTTCAGAGGCTCTGGTACCCTTGAGATCCTTCTGTGATTTGATTTGACTAGATAACATGAAGGAAAATGACTCATTGATTCCACCGTATCGTGGCCCAGTGTGGAAGCCTACAACCTGGATGTTGGCAGCTTGTAAGAATGGTTGTTCTAGCTCGGTCTAAATGCTTAGTGGACAGATCTGTAGAGAGACAAAAATCACAGGCAGTTGTCTCAGCTTGAGAAATCTTGTTGTAAGACTTCTTGTTTGTGCCTGTCAAATAAGCAAATACAAAGATAAGCATTAATTTTTTTCTCTCTTTTTTTCGTTCTGTGGATGTTCTACTAATCTACGTTTCATTTCTCTCCATTAGTTTAAGCAGTTTTTTCAGGACTACTGGTATATTAAAATACAAATTAAGCAGTTTTGAGATTGTGTATGTGTGTATATATATATATGCACATACATATGAATCTGAAATGTGTAAGTCAGCTAAGAGAAAATCTACACTCCAGGTGGGAAGGACTGAATGCTGTCTATCAATCTCGTGTACCTGTGTCTTAGAAAAGTGTTCGGTGTCAGGCTTTGCTGCTGTTAAATTCAAACAATCATCGATTAGGTAACCAAGATTAAATACTGTTTTAATTACTTCCGTCCTTTGTATGGGGAGTTGTTTTTGCTGTGGTGGTAGACAAGAATAGCTATGAGGTTAACAGCCTGAAATAGCTTTTTGTTATTATTTTGAGTGGTTTTGTTTTTTTTTCTTTAGCTGGAAGTTGTTTAAAATGTCTCTGGTGTTACTGCTGCCAATCCAGATGGCTTTCTGCCTTTGTTTCGGTTCCTAGATGTGATATTGTTAGTCAGTCACTAGTGTCGCCTCGTGTTTTACAATTTGGCCCCTGACTCGCTCTCCCAGCCGCCTTACGTTGGCAACCAGCGTTATTTGCAGTATAAATACTTTTTCTCTCTTGACCCCCGTGATGTCAGCTACTGGTGGAAACTGGGTGCCGACTGTAAAAGACACTTAACCCATTTTCTTGAGGAAGGAAATATTAAGTAAGTGCCTGTGACCAAGAATAGCTTTCCAGAATGCTCACATCGGCGTGATGACTGGTCTTCCCTTTTTAACTGAAAATGGAATTTCCAACACAGACATCAGAATCTTTAAAAGTCCGTGATTATAAACAAGTATCTTACAAGAACTTTGCAAGTTGTGGTGTCTAGGTTGTAGGGTGTGTAACAGCATTTTAGGGTCTTGCTTCTTCTGAACGTGTTAAAATCTTGTTGGTGCACTCAAGCAGTTTCAACAATTGCAAATGTTGTGGAAAAACATCCGAAAGGATGAGAACAGAAGAGATCTTATGCTGGATTAAAATAGAAATTATAAACAAAATTAACTACACAGAACAGATTAATGTTGTCCTTGCTGCTTTACCTATTAAAGCAGTGCTTTGTAATGGTGATACCATTTTAATTTTACCATGATGACCACAGAAAAGAACTGAAAATATATTTCGTGTGTGTCCAAATACGAAAAATCTTTAGTTTTAATGAATTCAAATAATTTTTCTGTGACTGCTGTTGTCAGTTACAACAAAAGTGCAGCCAAGATTCTCTGGGTAGAAATAGTTGGATGGAAGAACATAAATAATATCCCATTTAAATAGTAGTTTTGTTAAAGATTTGCTGATTGGCACTGAGGAACTATGCATTTTTCTCTAAAGTTTTGAAGTAGATGCTGAGTTATTCTAACAGTGTAGTCTGCGCTGCGCGATGAGGTTGAATGTTATTTATTTCCTTTAGACAGTTTAAGAGATCACATACAAATCTAAACTTTCCATACCCGTTGATGAGCAAAGGGATGGATTTGTAAAGATCTGGTAATTAAGATAAAATATTTGCATACTTGATGTGTTATTTTCAGCAGGTCTATGCACCCACGTCCAAGTCCTTTTGATTCTATCTGGTGCAGCGAGGTGGAGTTTTTGGGGAATGAGGAGCTGACAGCGATAAGCTATTAGTCAATAACTCTAATGACAAGAGCTCCCTGATTATTGCTTCTATTGAGAAAAAACATATTTATGTTTTCTGAAAGTTAGAGGGGTTTCGTTTGCCTTTAATGACAATTCTACTATGTTGTTATCTGGTACAAGCGATATACTAAGTGATCCACGTATTTAGTGTGGTAACAAGATGTGTTGCTCTGCCTGCTAGGTCAGTTATTTATTTTATTGCAAGGGAATTCAAAGAGACTTTCTGAAGTACAACTTGCATTTCTGTCATCAGTTAAGGACGATGATGCAGGTGACAAAGAACTGTTTGATTTAAAAGCCTACCAACTTTCAAGTGTTGAATTGCTGTGAAACAGGAGTATCAAGCAAAGCTTGGGTTTAGTAGCTGCTGATGTGACTTTCCCAAACTAAGCTATTTTATAAAGAAAAAAGATAAGCTGGAGAGGGAGTGGAGCGAAACGCCTTTGTTATGATGTAGTTGGTCTCCTGGGGTTTTGTGGTACATTACAAAAAGATTTCCTGCAAGCTTGTTCAGGGGAAAAATAGTAATGAAGTGATTTGGGATTGAAAAGGTGTATTCCTAAAAGCGTATACATTTAACAAATGATAATTGCCTGTAATTCAATGGCAGGGCCAATTCAAGCCTGTACCTGGGTATGCCTTTGTCTGTTCAGCACCTGTAGAAAGGATAATGGTAACGGCTTTTTCTTAGCGCCTTACCAAAAGGGAAAACACTGTGTCAGACAGACTTTTTAGCAGTGTAATCAGCAGCAGTGGCTGGATTTCAGAAGGCTTTTGTGTTTTGGTTTGGTTTTTTGCCAATGAGCTGGTTTGAACCCGCTCTGTGGTGTGTAAGAAGAGCAGCCCAGTGCATCGGTTAAATCTTGCTTTTTCTGCTGGTGCTATAAGAGGGGAAATGCCTTCAGTTCAGCAGAACAGGGCTGATTCCAGAGCAAGGGAAGGAATGGTAAAAGTAGTGGAAAGCTGTAAGAGTAAGGTTTTTTTATGTTTGATTGGTTTTTTACAAATTATGCTTTCTCTCATCTCTTAATGTCCAAGAAGAGTTAGAAAGGTGTAGGGGTGCTTGTCTTCATTGGAGCGGCCCTTTACAAGCGTTTTACAACACTCCTCTTTGCCAGCTGAAGAGCGTTGTCTTGATGAAGTGGAAGGTAAATACTTTAGCGATTAGTGATGGAAGGGAAAACACATCTTTAGGAAGCACTAACCCGAAGTTAAGACTTGGAAGGCCAAAAAAACTAGTGGTAACGTTAAGAGTAAATGAAAATGTTTTGAAATACAGAGGACGAGTGGTCAGGAAGCCGGCATGGGGAGTTGAAGTGCATCACACAAAGGGTTTCTCCCTACCTTGCAGTGGATGTAGTTGGCACAGTGGGATGAATTCATAGATGATCGTTCTTTAAGGGTGAAATAAAATTGAGATAAATGTCTTTAGAGGCAAATGTCACCGTCTAATGGAGTTGAAGATTACTTTCTTGCTATTTAATATAAACTTGCAAGTTGAACGTGTCACTCTGGCCACATTTGTTGACAACTAACAGGAAATGTGCAAAACCAAACTCATGAAATCGGTGATGTGTTTTCTTATTAAGTGTTACCACTCTTCGTCCAAGAAGTCTGATTGTATTTTATGCAGGTAAATAGTTTTAGAGAAAATCTAGAATGGATTTCTAACTTTGCTTTTGCTAGTTTTTAGTTTAGATTTTTCTCTTAGTACTTTGTCTTAATGATATAACCATTGCAATGATAGTGCTTTACCAGGCGAGTGCTTTTGTTACACTAAGTGGAATTAATGAGTAAAACTAAGCTTATGTGTTTGCAGTACTGGCATTTGAGACCGTGGGTTTGCAAGCTGAGCTGCACGAGCAGACTTATGTAAACTTTCCAAAGGCTTTAAAATGTGTGTCTAATTATAGAAGGTTAAGTATACTGAATTCTATTTTTTTTTCATTTTTTTTCCCTCAAGGCCATGTGGTTATGATATTATTGAGATTCCATAATGCCTCCTGCCGTGACAGACAGCCTTGACATCTGGGCAGTGGATTCGCAGATTGGTGCTGATGGCTCAGTCTCTGTGGACTTTCTGTTGCCCACTGGAATCTACATCAACCTGGATGTCCCTCGAGATGCCACCATATCTCATATTAAACAGGTAATACCAAACGGTCAATTAACTTCCAAGTTAACTTGTGTTTGGAACGAGTGCTGTTTCTAATTTTTTTTCTGTGCCTTCTGGCAAATCAAGTAATGAATTTGAGTCGGCATAAAAAAGGATGTATTGGGGGCATGTGCAGAGCAGACTGATTAATAAAGATGTGTATGCGTCTGGGGGTTTGGAGTGGTTTTGGGCAGATGGCAAGATTTGGAGAAATTACTTCTTGCTGATTGTTACACTTCAGCAGAGATGATTCTAATCGCTCTGTATTGCTACATCTGAACCTTATTTATTTTTTATGACACATCAGTAATACATTGTGTATTGATGGAGCATGTCTGTGATTAGTGTGCAAACAGGAGACACTGAGTCTAATTTGATTTTTAATGCAGAAGCCACAGATTTGTGCTCCTGCTCCTTTGATTGACACCAAAGATGGATACTTTAAAAATTCTGTGCCACTTCTCAAAGGCTGTGTGCAAGGGCCTCGCTAGGGCCCCACTTAGAAAGTGAGGGAATACTCACGTCAAAGGAAGGGGAGCAGGTCAGGGAATAATCACAGATATTAGAGAACGATGTACTGATTTTCTTGAGATGCTGGCCAGGCAAGGACATTTAGATGAGACAAGGAATTAAGATGAAAAGAGGAAAAACAGCCAATTGTTTGAGAGCTGAAGAATTTTTCATTCCTGTGGATTTTATAATTCTATCAGGCCAGTACTCTGGATGATGGCAAATGGCTGCTTTTAGTGGAAGCACGTTTCAGGGACTTTACGATTTCTTAAATTTTACAGTTGTTGTGGGATATAAGTGCCAGTAGCTGGAAATTGAAGTTAGACAACTGGGGAGGGAGCGGGGGGAAGGCACAAATTTTTAATCAATGTAGTTGGCTACTACAGAGGAACACAAAGGAAATAATATTTATTCATTTCTCTTTTCTTTTGGGAACATAAATGGAAATTAATGTTACCTTCAATGCCATGAGGCATGTCCATGCTTTCTTGGTTTCATTTATTTATTTTCTTTGCAGCTGTTATGGAAGCAGGCACACACCTACCCACTCTTCCACCTCCTCATGGAGATTGACTCTTACATGTTCTCATGTGTGAACCAGACTGCTGTACACGAAGAGTTAGAAGATGAAACACGGAGACTTTGTGATGTTAGACCCTTTCTTCCTGTCCTTAAACTAGTGACAAGAAATTGTGATCCAGGAGAAAAGTTGGATTCCAAAATAGGTGTCCTTATAGGCAAAGGTAATTACATTTAATTTGAGTTTTTTTGTAAAATGAAGGCAAACTTAATTGGGCAGGTAACCATGGAAAAATTAAAAAAAAAACAACTAAAAATTAAGTATTTTCCTGACAGAATTTCCCTTTCTCAAATTAATACCGATGTAGTTTCAGATATTTCATCTTAAGCATTTAAATCCTTCTAAAGTTGTTGAAAGCTACTTTCTGTGTTGTATTTCAACGCTGTGTTGTATTACAACAGCCATCAGGAGCAAATTTTATCTTAGGAGATGAGAGAAAAATCAATTATACTGGTATAAAGTGAAGGAAAGCATAATCTGTGAAATGTGTTATCATGAATAGCCCAAGAGCCAACTGGATACGCAGAAGGAGCTAGAAATTGTTATGGGTTTGATGTACGTGGTTTCGGAGTTGGTTAACAATATGATGCTTGTTTTTGCTCTCAATCGTGGCACTGATTTCCAGCAAACAATGAAAAGCTATTTTTAAAGGTTTCACAGTAACTTGTTCTTGATGTCATTTCAGAATTTTCAGCTTTTAAATCTACTCTGCTTGGTTATGCAATCAAGATTGACAGGGTCATGTGAGGTCATACCTCTTGTTTTAAAACAATGAACCATTGTTAGCTCTTGTAGAAAGACTGCAGGTTTTGTTTAGATTTCAGCAGTACACTGTCTGCCTATTTGTTAAAGCTGACAATGGACACAGTTAGCCAGTTTAACCATTCTGACAGATTCAGAGAGATTCACGTGCTTTGATGGAATATTTTGCTTATTATAGCTATGGGAGAGCCTTCCCTGCACAGCCCCTCTTCTGTACCTTACCGGTGGAAAAACCGTGTTCCTGTCTAAGCTTCTAAACTTAGTGTCATGTTCTCAGAAGGTGTCAGTGCTTTGCGTAATTCGGACAATGTCAGTCAAAGTTCAGGAGAAAAGAAAGAGTAACACCACTCGAAGGCCCTATACATCCTGAAGTACCAAAGAATGCCAGCTGGGTGGACTCTCCACCACGTATTCGCTCTTTACATATTTTGGAAAAGGAGCTTTACTGGTGTCTGGTCGGATAAAATTTTGGTTCTGTCATTTTGGCTTGAGTAGATTTTAGTTACAAGAAAAAAATGAAGAATAAATTTCTCTACTACAGTCTCAATATCCTTATTTTTCGACTTCTAAACAAAATTAAAACAAAGTCATCTTTCTGTGGGACTTGAAAACAGTTTGCGAACACTTCTTGCCCTTTATGGTCTCTATGACACGTTTTCTGTGCTTTCTTTTCATTTGCTCTTGTGAGAAGAGATTTAAAACTTTCCAGGCTGTCTTGAACTGAGGGTGGGGTTGGATTTTCCATTTAATAGTACCTAGGAGGGGCATTTGTTCTTCTGTGGGAACTAAATTCTCGTGCTGGATTGTGTGGGAATTGTACAGGTACAGGATAACGTAGAACCCACCTCACTTTGAAGCCCCATTTTTGTCCTTCCGACCTTCTGTGGGATTTCGGAAGGAGATGACTTATGTAACCTTAATGTAAAGATAATAAAAGTTTGAGTGGGATGGTAAATGGATGTATTATTTTTACAGGAGATGTATATCCTTTTGTTTGCTTGAATTCTTTCAGGTCTCCACGAGTTTGATGCCTTACAAGATCCTGAAGTGAATGACTTCCGAGCCAAAATGCGGAGACTCAGCGAGGTAAAGATTCAGTCGCTCGTGGGTCTCTCCTGGATGGACTGGTTGAAGCACACTTACCCACCAGAGCAGGAACCTGTTCTCCCCGAGAGCTTCCAGGATAAGCTCTATAGTGGAAATCTTGTAGTGGCTGTTCATTTTGATAACTGCCAGGTAGGAATGGTTGTTCATCACGTTTTGTGTGCTGTTCTTGATCCTGATCTGAATCAGCCTGTGACTGATCATAGAATCCTAGAACAATTCAGGTTGG
>NW_009720693.1:0-322 GCF_000703405.1 Apaloderma vittatum
CCCCCAAAGAACCAAAAACCACCCGAGAAGGTTCTAGATGGGACCAAGGAACCCCTCAACGTGACCCCGGACGCCCCCGCAGGCCCAACCCCCGGGAGAAGGTTCCGGAAGGGCCGCCCGCACCTCGTTGTAGTCGAGGGAGGAGTCGTTGCAGAGGGCGCAGATGGTGGCCAACTCCACCAGCCCGTCGAACTGCCCGGCCTTCACCGGCTTCTCGTGCTTCAGCCTGCGGGGGGACACCGGTGGCTTCGGGACCAGCTTGGGGGCACCCCGGGGCGTCCCCGGGCTCCAGGAGGGGCTCAGGTCACCTTTGGGGGGACCC